>NC_134875.1:14709295-15009295 GCF_049852395.1 Peromyscus maniculatus bairdii
TATAGCTCTATAGTAGAGTTTGAGGTCCGGGATGGTGATGCCTCCAAGGGTTGCTTTATCGTATAGGATTCTTTTAGCTATCCTGGGTCTTTTGTTTTTCCATATAAAGTTGAGTATTTTTCTTTCCAAGTCTGTGAAGAATTGTGTTGGGATTTTGATGGGGATTGCATTGAATCTGTAGATTGCTTTTGGTAAGATTGCCATTTTTACTATGTTAATCCTGCCTATCCATGAGCATGGGAGATCCTTCCATTTTCTGATATCTTCTTCAATTTCTTTCTTTAGAGATTTAAAGTTCTTATCAAAAAGGTCTTTCACTTGTTTAGTTAGTGTTATCCCAAGGTATTTTATATTATTTGTGGCTATTGTAAAGGGTGATGTTTCTCTGACTTCTTTCTCAGCCCTTTTATCATTTGTGTATAGGAGGGCTACTGATTTTTTTGAGTTGATCTTGTATCCTGCCACTTTACTGAAGGAGTTTATCAGCTATAGGAGTTCCCTGGTAGAGTTTTTGGGGTCACTTATGTATACTATCATATCATCTGCAAATAGTGAAAGTTTGACTTCTTCCTTGCCAATTTGTATCCCTTTGATCTCCTTTTGTTGTCTTATTGCTCTAGCTAGAACTTCTAGTACTATATTGAAAAAATATGGGGAGAGTGGACAGCCTTGTCTTGTTCCTGAATTTAGTGGTATCGCTTTGAGTTTCTCTCCATTTAATTTGATGTTTGCTGTTGGCTTGCTATAAATTGCTTTTATTATGTTTAGAAATGTTCCTTGTATTCCTATTCTTTCTAAGACCTTTATCATGAAGGGGTGTTGGATTTTGTCAAAGGCTTTTTCAGCATCTAGGGAGATGATCATGTGGTTTTTTTCTTTCAGTTTGTTTATATGGTGTATTACATTGACTGATTTCCGTATGTTGAACCATCCTTGCATCCCTGGGATGAATCCTACTTGGTCGTGATGGATGATTGTTTTGATGTATTCTTGGATTCGGTTTGCCAATATTTTGTTGAGTATTTTTGCATCAATGTTCATGAGGGAGATTGGTCTGTAGGTCTCTTTCTTTGTTGCATCTTTGTGTGGTTTGGGTATCAGGGTAATTGTAGCCTCATAAAAAGAGTTTGGTAGTGTTCCTTCTGTTTCTATTGTGTGGAACACTTTGAAGAGGATTGGTATTAGTTCTTCTTTGAAAGTCAGGTAGAATTCTGCACTGAAACCATCTGGTCCTGGGCTTTTTTTAGTTGGGAGACTTTTGATGACTGTTTCTATTTCTTTAGGGGTTATTGGTCTATTTAAATGGTTTATCTGGTCTTGATTTAATTTTGGTATGTGGTATTTATCCAGAAAATTGTCCATTTCTTCCTGGTTTTCCATTTTTGTGGAGTACAGGTTTTTGAAGTATGATCTGATGATTCTCTGGATTTCCTCATTGTCTGTTGTTATGTCTCCCTTTTCATTTCTGATTTTGTGAATTTGGGTGTTCTCTCTTTGCCTTTTGGTTAATTTGGCTAGTGGTTTGTCTATCTTGTTGATTTTTTCAAAGAACCAACTCTTTGTTTCATTGATTTTTTGTATTGTTCTCTTGTTTTCTATTTCATTGATTTCAGCCCTCAATTTGATTATTTCCTGGCGTCTATTTCTCCTAGGTGAGTTTGTTTCTTTTTGTTCTAGAGCTTTCAGTTGTGCTGTTAATTCATTGGTATGGGATTGCTCCATCTTCTTTATGTGTGCATTTAGAGCTATGAATTTTCCTCTTAGCAATGCTTTCATAGTGTCCCATAAGTTTGGGTATGTTGTACTTTCATTTTCATTGAATTCTAGGAACTCTTTAATTTCTGTCTTTATTTCTTCCTTGACCCATTGATGTTTCAGGTGGGTATTATTCAGTTTCCATGAGTTTGTGGGTTTTCTATAATTTTTGTTGTTATTGAGTTCTAACTTTAAGGCGTGGTGGTCTGATAAAATACAGGAGGTTATTCCAATTTTTTTGTATCTGTTGAGATTTGTTTTGTGTCCAAGCATGTGGTCAATTTTTGAGAAGGTTCCATGGGGTGCTGAGAAGAAGGTATATTCTTTTGTGTTAGGATGGAATGTTCTGTAGATATCTATTAGGTCCATTTGAGTCATAACATCTGTTAGGTCCTTTATTTCTTTGTTAAGTTTCAGTCTGGTAGATCTATCTTTTGGTGAGAGTGGTGTGTTAAAATCTCCCACTACTAATGTGTGGGGTTTGATGTGCGTTTTAAACTTTAGTAGTGTTTCTTTTATGAATGTGGGTGCTTTTGTATTTGGAGCATAAATGTTTAGAATCGAGACTTCATCTTGGTGGATTTTTCCTGTGATGAATATGTAATGTCCATCCTGGTCTCTTTTGATTGATTTTTAGTTTGAAGTCTATTTTATTAGATATTAGGATAGCTACACCAGCTTGTTTCTTAGGTCCATTTGCTTGGAAAACCTTTTCCCAGCCCTTTACTCGGAGGTAGTGTCTGTCTTTGGAGTTAAGGTGTGTTTCTTGTATGCAGCATATGGATGGGTCCTGTTTTCTAATCCATTCTGTTAGCCTGTGTCTTTTTATAGGTGAGTTGAGACCATTGATATTGATGGATATTAATGACCAGTGATTGTTAATTCCTGTTATTTTTTTGGTTGTGTTGTGTTGTCCTTCTGTGGTGTATGTTGGTGTAGGATTATCTATTGCTTGATTTTTCATGGATGTGTTTAGCTTCTTTGGGTTGAATTTTCCCTTCTAGTGCTTTCTGTAGGGCTGGGTTTGTAGACAGGTATTGATTAAATCTGGTTTTATCCTGGAATATTTTGTTTACTCCGCCTATGGTGATTAAGAGTTTTGCTGGGTATAATAGTCTGGGTTGGCATCCATGGTCTCTTAGTGTCTGCATGAGGTTTGTCCATGATCTTCTATCTTTCATAGTCTCTATTGAGTAGTCTGGTGTTATTCTGATGGGTTTGCCTTTATATGTTACTTGGTCCTTTTCCTTTGCAGCTCTTAATATTTTTTCTTTATTCTGTGTGTTTAGTGTTTTGATTATTATGTGGCGAGGGGACTTTTTTTTTGGATCCAGCCTATTCGGTGTTCTGTAAGCTTCTTGTATCTTCATAGGTATTTCTTTCTTTAGGTTAGGAAAGTTTTCTTCTATGATTTTGTTGAATATATTTTCTGTGCCTTTGAGTTGGTATTCTTCTCCTTCTTCTATCCCTATTATTCTTAGGTTTGGTCTTTTCATGGTGTCCCAAATTTCCTGGACGTTTTGTGTTAGGACTTTTTTGTCTTTATTGTTTTCTTTGACTGACGAATCTATTTTCTCTATCGTGTCTTCAGTGTCAGAGATTCTCTGTTCCATCTCTTGCAATCGGTTGGTTATGCTTGTTTCTGTAGTTCCTGTTCGTTTTGTCAGGATTTCTATTTCCAGCATTCCCTCAGCATGTGTTTTCTTTATTGTCTCAAATTCATTTTTCAGATCTTGGAATGTTTCTTTCATCTGTTTAATTGCTTTTTCTTGGCTTTCTTTGATTTCTTCCCATTTTTTGTTCGTTTTTTCTTCCATTTCTTTAAGGGAGTTTTTTATTTCCTCTTTAATGGAGTTTTTCATTTCCTCTTTAAGGGAAGTTTTTATTTCCTCTTTAAGGGAGTTTTTTATTTCCTCTTTAAGGAAAGTTTTTATTTCCTCTTTAAGGTAGTTTTTCAATTCCTCTTTAAGGAAAGTTTTATTTCCTCATTGAGGGAATGTTTTATTTATTCTTTAAGGGCCTCTATCATCTTCTTAATGTCATTTTTAGGGTTGATTTCTTCTGTTTCTTCTGTCATGGTATGTTTAGGTCTTGCAGGTGTAGAATCACTAGGTTCTGATGTTGCCATATAGGTCTTTATGTTGTTGCCTGTATTTTTGCACTGGCGCCTACTCATCTCTTCCTCTGTGAGGTGCAGGTGGTGTCTGTGTCTGAGAGTGCCTCTCTTGTTCTAATTTTTAGTCTTGGTTTGGTAGGGGTTCTTGGTTAAATTGGTGCTTTTGGGCTATTTCTTCAGGGGCAGCTGATTTCGATCGGTGAATTATATACTTATGATTCTGGTGATCTGGTTTGGTGTCTGGGTAGCGCCTTCTTCTGTGTTCTCAGGTCACTTTTTGTTCATTTGTCAACTCCTCAGCTGATCTTGTTTCTTCAGACTTTAAACTGTAGGCATCTGAATCCTCTCCCAGATGGGTTTCAGCTGAGCAGGGTAGTCTCACCAACACCTCCAAGTTGTTGGGTTTCACAGGATCAGCATCTGGGCCCTGGGTTGTCTTCAGACGGAGTGTTCAGATTCGTTCTGGTTCTGACCCACGGAGATAGCTTCTTCCCCAGATGTTGGGGTTAGGGGCGTCCCTGTTCCAAGCTGTGTCTGCTTGTCTCCGTCCCTGGGCCTGTTTACCTCTGCGGTCCGCCGCCGGGCCTGTATGTCCCTGTCAGCTGCCGCTGGGTCTGTCTGCCTCGGGGGGGGGGGGGGGGGGGGGGGGCGCCACCGGGCCTGAATGTCCCTGTTGGCCGCTGCACGTCTACCTCAGCAGGCTGCCACTGGGCCCGTCTTCCTCCACAGGCCGCCGCCACAGGCCTACCTGCGTCTGCTTGTCTTCACCGCCGGGCCTGTCTACCTCTGTGGACCGCCGCTGGGCCTGAATGTCTCTGCCGGCTGCCGCCGGGCCTGAATATCTCTGTTGGCTGCTGCCGCTGGACCCGTCTACCTCAGCGGGCTGCTGCTGGGCCTGTCTACCTCCGCGGGCCGCCGCCGCAGGCCTACCTGCGTCTGCTTGTCTCTACCGCCGGGCCTGTCTACCTCTGTGGGCCGCCGCTGGGCCTGAATGTCTCTGCCAGCTGCCGCCGGGTCTGAATATCCCTGTCGGCTGCTGCCGCTGGGCCCGTCTACCTCAGCGGGCTGCTTCTGGGCCCGTCTACCTCTGCGGGCCACCGCCGCAGGCCTACCTGCGTCTGCTTGTCTCTGCCGCCGGGCCTGTCTACCTCTATGTGCCGCCGCTGGGCCTGAATGCTTCTGCCGGCTGCCACCAGGCCTGAATGTCCCTGTCGGCCGCTGCACGTCTACCTCAGCGGGCTGCCGCTGGGCCCGTCTTCCTCCACAGGCCGCTGTAAGGCATTTTTTAAATTAGCTATTGATGGGGGAAGGCCCATTGCAAGCAAGCCAGTGAGCAGCACTGCTACATGGCCTCTGCGTCAGCTCCTGCCTCCAGGTTCCTGCCCCTGTTTGAGTTCCTGTCCTGACTTCCTTTGACAGTGAACAGTTATACAAAAGTGTACATGAAATAAACCCTTTGCTGCCCAACTTTTTTTTGTCATGTTGTTTCATTGCAGTAATGGAAACCTAACTAATACATCATATCTTCTCTTTTTAGAAATATAGTTCCCAACATTGAATAAAGAGACATTCTTCGACACTGCTCAGTTACCTCTTTCTAGTTTAATAAATTGTTAAATTTGATTGACCTCAATTTTATTTTATATTTAACAGGAGAAAAGATGGTCATTCAGGAGACCTCATCTCAGCTATTGTATAATTTTTCTGACATATTAGGCCACTAAACCATTTACATGTATAAACCATTTTACCACTTTTACTAATGATGTAAGAGTGCCCAAGTCCTCCTTCCCATCAAGTTACTCTACACTTAAATATTTCCTGTTTATATGAAAACTTATTGTTTTCTTCACGTAACCCTCAATGAACTATTTTTGTAGGCAAGAGGCTAGCTGTCAAAATCAGTCCTTTTTCTGAAACTCACTCTGCTCTATTCTCTAGTGAATACCTTTCAGTACATACTCACGCTTGCCTGTCTCAGCCAATTCCCCTGGTTGTATGATAATACCGAGGTACAGTGGTGTCTTGCCCTGTTTTAAGATCTTCAAACAGCTACTGAAGACAGGTGGAATCCACAATGGGTATCTCAGAAAAATATATACCTGAGTAGCTACAGCATATTTTCTTTCAAATATTCTGCCATTGTGGTGTGACAAACATTTCAAGAGTATTTTTATGCATTCCTTAGACAAGATATAAATAAATACGTAGTGCTAGAAACACAATAAATAGAGTAAATAAATTGATAAGTAAGAAGAACTAGCAAGGACACTACTTATAAAAATATCTATTAAGTCACCTAAGAACTCTAATCTTTAAAATTTGTTAAAAATGTAGATACATGTGACATTTTCATCCATATTTATGTCACAAGTGATGACTTTATGCTTATTTTGTTTAGTTGGTTTTGGTTCTTTGAAATTGGTCTCCTTATGAGGAGCAGGCTGGCTTTGAAATCATTTTGTAGCTCAGCCTTTCCTCAAAGCACAGCAATCCATTTGCCTTAGGTTCACAAATGCTGAGGTTACAAGTGTGAGACACAATGTCAAGCTCCCTCCTCATGGTTTTTAAGATTCATAAACAATTCATCTTGTTACTAATGAGAATGGTAACCTTACTGCTTTCAAATACAGATACACACAAACAGGTACTTAAGAGTACTCCATCAGGATGACATTACTGATCTTCCTGGAAAGAAGAGCTTGAACACTCAGCTAGTCATGAGAATCATGGAGATCAAGTCTGTTATTCAAGGGTCCTTATGGGGGACACTCTATACTTTCCATGAGGGTGATAGTTATTAGAATTTCAAATAAACTTGTCAAAGAAATATTTAAGTCCATAAATGAACCATAGATTTTACTTACCATGTTCAAATAGTGTAATGTAGTACACGTGAAAAATTCTCATAGTTCTAGAAAAACCTGTATTTGCATTTCATAATTTAATTATGTGTAACATAAACTTCAGTGAGTTAAAAGTGGTATATAAATATACACATCAATTTATAGATGATAGTATGTTTCCTACATGCTATGTAGAAATTGAGAAAAATTTACATCTAAATTTAAGCATATTTGAGTTGCTTGAAATAACCAAATATTCCTCATCTGATGTCTCCAATTCTTTTGAATGCTGAATCAATTCATACTTTCCAATAGAACCACAGACAGAAACATAAAACCAGGAAATGGCCACTTGGCATTTGCTACTATAAAATGCTATTAGATTTTTTTTAAATCTTTTTTGTCTTCTTTTCAATTAAAAAATGAAACAAAACATATACAATTGGACAAACTAAACACATTTACATAAAGTATTTAATAAATAAACATAAATGTATTATTTATATAACAACCAACTAGAGTGTGAAATATACATTGATAGCAGCTGATCAGCTGGTCGTATGACTTTCTAATATTACAATTTTAATGTGCTGTGAAATATGAAATTAGAAAGTAGAAGTATATATTCATTACATTTGTGTTTACTATTTACAGATTTAAGTTAATACTAGTAACCGTGGATATAAGATTTCAACAGTTATGTCTTTCTACATAGATGCTGGTAATACAATTGAAAGACAGTTGCATTTGATTAGTTTTTGTAGCAGGAATCTTAAAAGGTCTTATTAATTAAATCAAACCTGAAGCCAGTTATTGGGGTGAACATTGGAAAATCAGAGAGACAGAAGAAGCCACAGCTAACCTCACCTGGCTAACTTCTCAGCTGATCTTGTTTCCTCAGACTGAATGCCTCTGAGTCCTCACCCAAATGGCTCTCAGCTGAACTGTGCTGCTCAAAACCTAAAAGCTTAACCAGCCAAATGCTTAACCAGCCAAATTCTGCCAGGCCAAATGCTTCTAGTTTCTGGTCCTCATGCCTTATACACCTTTCTGCTTTCTACCACTACTCCCTGGGATTAAAGGCTCACTTTCTGGAATTAAAGGCATGAGTCACCATGCTTGGCTGCATCCTTGAACACATGGATTTCTGCCTCTGGAATGCTAGGGTTAAAGGTGTATGCTATCACTGCCTATCCTAAGTATCTAGTGGCTTTTCTGTTCTCTGACCCCAGATAAGTTTATTAAGGTACACAGTATTTTGGGGAACACAATATCACCACAAGTTTTATTGTTTTTACAAGAGTCTCATGAACAAAGAGAAAAACAAAGTCATTAAGGATGTATGCAAAGAAGAGATTTGAATGTTTGACCCTGGAATCTGAACTGATGAAAAATGAAAAGACCTGCAGGTTGAATGTAGTAACAAGGGTTGTAAAATAGGTGGGTTAGCTGCCTACACATGATTGAATAGAAATAATTGTTTGAATTGATGTAATAGAAGGAACTATCTGGATAACAGGAAACAATGAACAGAGAGGAATGATTGAAGGTATGGTTATGGCCATGAGAAAGAAAAGACTGTGAGAATGATCACTTGGGAAAGGATGCTGGAATGCTGATGCATCATCTATGTCTGCAATAAAATTGCTATGGCAGAAGCAATAAAGAAGAGTATTCCAAAGTACCAAGGAAGAAAATCTTTTAAAATTACAGTAAAATGACCCAGGAGCAATGTGCTGTATAGTTTTATATCAACCTGACACAAGCTAGAGTCATCAGAGAGGAGGGAGCCTCAATTGAGAAAATGCCACCATAAGATCAAGCTATAGGCAAGCCTGTAGGGTATTTTCTTAACTACTGTGTAGATGTAACCAACCATCTTATTAAATAAGAAATACAGAACCAATGCAAAAAAGAAAGCCAAGAGGTCAGGGCTAAGAGCTAAAACCTTACCCTTCCTCCTGCGTTGGTCCTACTTCTCTGAACCAGAGCTACTTCCTGCATTAAAGTCTTTATATAGAGTTTCTGTTCTGCCTTCTCATTGGTTGTAAACCCAACCACATGACCGCCTCATCATGGCCTGTCTGTATAGACCTCCAGGTCTTCTATGGTTGGAATTGAGATTAAAAGCATGTGTATCCAATGCTGGCTGTATCCCTGAACACACAGATTCTTACCTAGCTCTGCCTACCAAGTGCTGGGATTGCAAGCATACGCCACCACTGCCCTGCTTTCCTATGGCTTGCTAATAGCTCTGACCCCCAGGCAACTTTATTTATTAACATACAAATAACATTTTAATATAAATAAAATATCACCATACTAGTGATTGATGGAGGAGGGCCCAGCCTATTAAGAATGGGGCAAGTCTTGGGCAGGTGGTCCTGGGTTCCATAAGAAAGTAGCCATGAGGAGCAAGCCAGTAAGCAGCACTCATCCATAGCCTATGCATTAGCTTCAGCCTCCAGGCTACTGCAATGTTTTGAGTTCCTGTCCTGACTTCCTTCTATGATGAACAGTGATGTAGTAGTATAAGCCAAATAAACCCTTTTCTCCCCAACTTGCTTTTGATTATGTTGCTTTATTACAGTAATAGTAACCCTAACTGGGAGAAAGCTATTAATAAATAACTACAGCATATATACATATATTCTTTTGTGTGTGTGTGCATGTGTGTATGCGTGTGTGTTTAAAGAACCCATGAGTTTGGGAAGTAAACATGAGAGGAGTGGGAGAAATGAGGGGAAATAATGTAAATATATGTATGAAATTATTTAAAAACTAAAGAATAAATAAAGAAACTTAAAATACTTTAATAAAATAGAATAAGATATAAGTCTGTATAATGTTACCTGTATGCATGTTTTCAGGGCTGACCATTTAATATTGAATAATCAATTGGTGTGATCTACCCTGGAGAAGACTATTTTTCTCACACTCAGCATTCTTTAGTTGCCTGTAGTTGTTTGTGTAGTGTTAAAGTCTGTGGGCTTTTCCCTGTTCGTGTTAAGCATGCCTATTGCGGTTGTCCTTGTTCAGCTCATGTTTAGGCAGTCATGTTGGTGACACTTTATGGGTATAGTTTCTCAAATTACTAGGAGATACAATCACACATCAAACTCCCTAATCCTCTGACTCATACAATTCCTTCTATGTTTCCTGAGAATTAGGTGTGTGAGTATTTTGTAGTTGTATTGACGGGTATAAGTGATCTGATCAATTAAATGGGAAGGGGGAGGGCTCCTGAGTGAGTGGAGATAAATGTAAATACAAAATAAAGAAGGAAGGTAAATTACAACAATGATATCTGAAAAAGTCATAAGGAATCATATTATTAATGATTTAAGAAAAACTATAATACATGTAATTTTGTATATAAATATACATATATAATTTTTTGGTTTTTGGTTTTTCAAGACAGGATTTCTTTGTATAATAGTGCTGGCTGTCTTGGAACTTGCTCTATAGACCAGGCTGGCCTCAAACTAACAGAGATCTACTTGCCTCTGACTTCCAAGTGCTGGGATTAAATGCATCCACCACCACCACTCAGCTACATATATAGTTTTAATAAACTTTTAACATTTTGGCTGACAGTGCTCCTTTGAAGAAACAAATATGACCTAACAAAACCCCAATACCAGACATGTGAATACCTCTTTTGAGTGATTGGTCAAAGCTGTCCAGTGGAGTCCCAAAACATACAGTCTACTGCTATTGCTCTTGGTGGTTCCTCCAGAAGTGGAAAGTGTGTCCCCGTTGATGAAGATACCATGCACTTCAGAAACAAAACCCAGAGGCCCCTGAGTTAGAACTGGCAACAAGACCTCCTCCCTAAGGACTGGTTTTAATTGCAGCATGAATTCTAATTGGTCTTAATAATAAAAATGTGGGGTGCAAATGCTGAAAGATCAGTAAAGGAGCCAGCCACTAGAGAAACTTCTTATCTTTAACAAATCCTGAACCTGAAAAGGAGCTGAGCTCCTGTCTGGTCCTGCCTTATATTTCTCTCTCCACCCAGCCATATCACTTCCTTGTCTCTACCTCCTTAGTGCTTGGATTAAAGCATGAGATCCCAAGTGCTGAGATCAAAGGTGTGTGCCATCACGGCTGGTTCAGTTTCTCTTTTAGACTGGATCTATCTTTTGTAGCCCAGGGTAGCCTTGATCCATCTGCCTATACCTCCTGAGTGCTGGGATTAAAGGTGTATGCCACCACTATCTGTCTTTTATGACTAACTAGTAGCTTAGCTCCACATTCTGATCTTCAGGCAAGCTTTATTTGTTAGAGCACAAACAGAACATCACCACATTTCATGGTACAAGAAGGCACTGTGCATGCTTCTGAAAAATGGAGGCAACTAATAGTTTTATGAGGTTATGATGCCTATGAACTTCAACAACAACCAACATGGCATGATAACCCTAAGCATACAGTAGTGATTCAAAATAGCCTGGCAGTAACAAAAAGCTCTCTAATAGGGCTTAAGACCCAGTCAACAAGATGGGACACATGCCTACTATTGGAAACCTAGCCAACTACTCAGAGCTAGTGAAGTCATGAATCTTGGAGAAGTTTAAAACACCACTGTACTGAACCAGCATAATCTCTAATAACAATTTAAGCATTTATCTTCACACCCACACATAAATGTAGTTCTCACCCTTCATCAAGGAAACTTTTCTTTGTAACATGGAGACCATTATCTACAACTTTAATTCAGATCGCTAATACATTGTATTTCCTAGTGCCAGCTACTCAAAGATATGGTGTGAAAGTTCGTAGGTATACCTGAAATGATACCTTCAAATAAAGACAGGTATTTTTTTTAACACTGGTTGAACAGAAAAACTGATTTTAGGCTTCTTTGTCTGGTACTACAATCAATATTTTATTCATGTCTGACCCAACTCTAACATTATATATTTCTGGAGACATAGGAAGGACTGTCAGAGATATGGCAGAAGTTATCTTTGAATAGTGATTAGAAATGACTGTTGTTTCAGAACAGGAATCATACTCCCCTAAAAAAGGTCATACTACATAAGGAATTGCTACTTTTTCCAAAGGACCATGTAGGAGCTCAGAGTGAAGGGAGCAATTACATGTGCTGACACTAAAGTTAAAATTTTCATAGTTGACAACTATTTACTTTCAGAAGTTATAGCTCTTTGGGGATAGGAGTCTTAGATCTTTTAGTTCCAGTCTTTCTGGGAGAAGGCTGCCAATGCTTACTGTGGTTTTGTCAGCTTTGTTCAGCCTGCTTCTTTGGAGTCAGCAAACACATCTCCAGGGAGACAACAGAACTAGAAGCAAAAGCAGACAGGAAGTTACTCTAACTCTTCAAGGAAAAGGACAATGCTAATATTAACAGTGTACTGAGTAAGGCATAATCCAGGAATGGCAAGAACCTCTGCTCACAGATTTATCCACATATTTAGCAGAGGGTACTAAATATCCTCTGTTGGAAGGCTCTGTATGTAGCGGAGGCAAGAGATGAGGAGACAATTTTAAAGCCATCCTTAGCACATCAGAATTCACAATCAACTACTGAAGACTAGCAAACAGGTAATTATAACATGGTTCAATAAGAGTTCTGATGAAGCAATCATCTGTATTTGTGGAAATATTTTGGAGGAGCATCCAATGAAAAGTTGTCTGGCTGTAACAGAGTATAAAGAAAAGTTCTCAATGTTGAAGTCTTTTTATTTGTATTCAAATGACTCCTCTTTGTCCTAGTGACAAGAGGCATCAATTATTTAAACAATGCTTTTAGTAAATATTAATTAGGTAGTGCTATCTCTGAGGTATTGTTGTAGGTATTACAATCACGACTAGAAAAGAAAAAAAATATGTAGAGTTATGACCAAGGCAGGCAGCAAATCATATAAATTAAAATACAGGAGTTTAAAATGCTCAAATGTATTACAGAGGAAAAAAAATTCAAGAAAGGGGAATAGGAAATGTCAGATATGCAGCATCAGATGGAGGAGAAAATGTTGCTAATACTGAATACTTCTACTTTAAGAGGTGCATAAATTCAAAGATATATTTTAGTAAAAGAAAGAGAAGCTTTGGTTTCTGTTTCACCTGTGACTCTAGGTAATGGGCCAAGAATAGGCCTGGAGTTTCAATTTGGAAACAGGAATTCTTTTCCCTTAATATACATGGTAGAAGAAGCTTCTGAGTTGGTTTATTTAGAAATGGGAGAGATGAGAAATGTGTTCATTATGCAAATACACTAAGAATATCACTCAGAGAATTTTTGGGTTTACTCAAAGTAAAAAGAGAATAGAGGACATTAATAAGATCCTTAAATAAAAAGAGGAATCTATGCCAGGCGGTGGTGGTGCATGCCTTTAATCCCAGCACTAGTGGGAGGCAGAACTAGGTGGATCTCTGTGAGTTTGAGGCCAGCCTGATCTACCGAGTGAGATCCAGGACAGGCACCAAAACTACACAGAGAAACCCTGTCTCGAAAAACAAAACAATATTCCAAATCCTCATTTGAAATGCAGTGCCATTCTTAGTGTCATAAAAGTATTAGAGTTCCATATAATTAAAGTAAGAAATTATAAAAACATAATGGAGGATAAAAGAAAACTGCATAAGCATCTATCACAACAAACAGTTGTCTTTCTTTTATACTTGATTATATTTATTTTTTGTAACTGAAGAATGAGATATCAATTACAGGCAGATGGCCATTAGCATAATCCATAATGCCAGAAGACAAAACAATGCTTTGTATCTATCACCTTTGATTAGTAACACAATGTTTTATTAGACTCTGTATAAATAACACCAAGTAACAGACCATGGGTGTAGCAGGAAGCTTAAAAGTTCTTATTGATAAAATCAAACCTGAGGCCAGTAATTGGGGTCCATGCTGGTAGATCAGAGAGACAGAGCAAGCCACAGCTATCTCACCTCACCACTTCCTCAGCTGGTCCTGTTTCCTCAGACTGGAAGCTTCTGTGTCCTCATCCAGAATGAATCTCAGCTGAACTATGTTGCTCCATAGCCTGAATGCTTAACCAGGCCAAAATCTTAACCAGCCAAATCCTTAACCAGCCAAAAGCCTCTAGTTTCTGGTCCTCACGCCTTATATATCTTTCTACTTTCTACCACCACTCCCTGGGATTAAAGGCTGGCTTTCTGGGATTAAAGGCGTGTCACCATGCTTGGCTGTTTCCAATGTGGCCTTGAACTCACAGAGATCCAGAGGGATTTCTGTCTCTGGAATACTAGGATTAAAGGCGTGTGCTATCACTGACTAACTAGTGGCTTGTCTGTTCTCTGACCCCAGGTAAGTTTATTAAGGTACACAATATTTTGGTGAACACAATACCACCACACATGGGCTTTGACAAAGCAACAGTTTGTTTTCAATAACTACATCTCTGTTAGGCAGTAAAAAGAAAGGAAGATAATATTGTGTTAAGTTCTCAAATGTGTCAAAATGATAGATGTTTCTGATTTGTTCAAACCAAGGCCACACAGTCACATATAGCATTTAATTTACATAAGGAGTTAACATTTCCATGAAAATCTTTTAACAACATAAAGCAGTTTGGGTTCATTAACATAAAATAAAATAGCTTTAGAGATATATACTTGCACAATGTGTTTGAAGGATAGTGGGTAGTCTTAAACTTAGATTTTACTTAATGGACCTTTGACAAACTATACCCAACTTGGTTTCCTTAACTTTCATTTCTCTCATTCTATTCCCACCAGGATGGAAAGAAATCAGCAGTCCCAGGTAACAAAGCCTAAGGAAATGCCATCTGGGGACTTAAGATGCTCTTGTGGTTTAGACTGGCCAAGGCACAGATAATAGCAAATTTGCATGAGTATCTTCTCTAAATACAACCTCTGTAGAAAGAATGGGCAAAGACTATAAAATATGAAATTCAAAGTTCTTTAATTACACCAGAGAACAAAAGTTGTAACTGCCTATATAACCTGTATGAAACAGTTAAGTAAAGCACCAGAAAGCCTAAAAAGGTTTATAAAGTTTAACTGCAATGACATCAGCTAAAGAGGTGACTGATGATTGGGTACTTGAACAATGATGTATAGGAAAAGGAAAAGATTCTAAATAATAGTCTTATAAGAAAAATTGCACACAAACGTTCTCCTTTCCCTATGTATCTACCCATATCTAACAAGGTAGCCATTTTGCAAGTATAGTTTTTGCAAATGTTTTCTGTGGGCGACATTGGCAGGGTCAGTTTGCACTGAAGACAGCTGCATTGTCAGTATTCCACAGATCTGCAAAGATAGCAAATAGAGTCATAGAAATGTAAAGACAGGATGCTAGACAGCTGCCATTATGCTAAAAATCCTCTACAGTTAACACTTTGTAAATGAGTAGCCAGACCTTAGGAAGCAACTAAGGGCTCTCCCTTCCTCTCAGTGTCTGAAAGCACTTCCCCTTAAATTCTCTGTCTTAAACTTAATGCCATTTATGCTCTTTTGGTCATGGAATTTATATGTGCACATCACAAAAATTTTAGAACTACTTAAAAATATAAAGACAAGAGAAAATTTTACCATCCATTGATAACACAAATACTACTAGCGTGTAAAATCACACAGTCTCTCTCTCTCTCTCTCTCTCTCTCTCTCTCTCTCTCTCTCTCTCTCTCTCTCTCTCTCTCTCTCTCACACACACACACACACACACACACACACACACACACACACACACACTTGTATTTCTTTTTGTGGCACTGGTTGGTGATTGAAACCATGGCTACTTTATGGACACTATCCCCAGCCAGTATTTTTCTATTATTTTGAAACAGGATCTCATAAAGCTCCCTGGGAGAGTCTTGAATTCTTACTTGGTTGACACAGGTTTGAACTGGATTCTCTTACCTCACCATGCAAAATAATTGGGACAAGAGGCCTGTGCCACTAGGTCTGCCCATATACTTGTGTAATACTACATCTACTTAGCAAATAGTTGCAGGTTCACCCCTATGACTTGTGAGTTCCCCAAGTATGAGTTATTGGTTAGATTTGCAGTATCCTGTATGCATCTCCCCATGTGGAACAGACCTTAAATCAAATCAGAAGATGGTTTGTTACCCCTATAACATTTGCACCACAATAGTACACATGGGCATATTTTGCAACATGATCATTATTATAGTTCACAGGGGTCATAGCTGAGTAAACATACTGATGACATTCTACCCCAGCATCTTACATAACACCTTCTGGTGCAACGAAAGCCAGCCATCAGGAAGGAAGCTTCTTGGTCAGTACTAACTTGATTTCTCCATATCCTTTGACCCAAGGACAGGTACTCTTCAGCAATAAGCTCTGACCATCAAGTTCTGGTGGGCAACCAAGAGCAGTGGCATCAGAGTGTATTGTTTAGGTATCTCTGGAACACCTATGACCAAAAACTTGAGGGAAGTTATCCATCATCTGACATTGGCTTTTTGGTTGGTGGCCTATGGCTTCTGGGGGAAGCATTATCCCTTGTATAGGGTAATTCCAATTAAATCATTTTAAAACTTATACAAATGGATTTCCATATGGCTTTGTTTTAATACCTTTAGTGTTATTATTCTCCCACCCCCTCTTGTGCCTTACACACCAACTCTCTTTCTACTTAAAGCTCCCTCTTCATCATTTTTTATTAGCTATATATGTGTATGTATCAGTGTGCATTTTTTATGTGAGTACAGTGCCCATGGAGGCCAGAAGAGGACATTAACACCCCTGAAGCTGGAGTTACAAAGCTGTGAGCAAACAAAAGTGGATGCTAGGTGCTGAAACTGACTCCTCTGCAAGAGCATTAGGAAGGCTATTACTCAAGCCCTAAGATGTGATATATTCATAAGTATAAATAGTATCCATTGTTTGGATTCTATTTTCAAAAATATTACTGGCAATATGGCATGAGATAAAAGAATAGCTGAGTATAGGAAAATCATTTGGGAGGGCTCTGTGGCCACCTCCAGCAGTAAAGAAGTACCCCCCCCCCAAGAAAATTTGACATTGAGGCACAATATATCAATATGACTATTCATTCCTTTTTATTAAGAATTTTTTTATTCATTTTACATACTAATCATAGATTCCCCCTATTCCCTCCTCCTGCCACTTCAGCCTCCCCCTCAACCCACCCTCCATTCCCTCCTACAAGAAGGTAAAGCCTCCCATGGGTAGTCAGCAGAGCCTGGCACATTCAGTAGAGGCAGGTCCAAGCCTCTCCCCCTGCCTCAAGGCTGTGTGAGGTACAATGGAGGGTAGGGGATGGGGGATGAGAACAAAAGGGAATGAAATGGTCAAGCTGGAACAGGGATGGAGTGGGAGAGCAATGAAAGAGATACCATGATAGAGAGAGACATCATAGGGATAGGGAGAAACCAGATGCTAGGGAAGTTCCCAGGAATCCACAAGGATGACCCCAGCTTAGACTACTAGAAAATAGTGGAGAGGGTGTCTGAACTGGTTTACCCCAGTAATCAGATAGGTGAATACCCTAACTGTCGTCATAGAGCCTTTCTCCAGTAACTGATGGAAGCAGATGCAGAGATCCACAGCCAAGCACCAGGCTGAGCTCCAAGAGGCCAGTCAAAGAGAGAGAAGAGGTTTTCTATGAGCAAGGGCATCAATATCATGATGGGGAAACCTACAGAGACAACCAAACCAAACTAGTAGGAACTCAAGAAAATTAGACCAACACCTGTGGAGGCTCCACAGGACTGAACTAGGCCCCCTGCATAAGCGAGACATTTGTGTAGCTAAATCTGCTTAAAGACACCCCTGGCAGTAGTATCAGAATCCATCCCTGGTGCATGAGCAGGCTTTTTGGAGCCCACTACCTATGTTGGGACACTACACACAGTCTTGAGGCTGTTCATTTCTAAAGACACAGAGAGCTAGAGGAATTACAAGAGCAAAGATTAATAAGATTACATTATAAATTGCATGTTTTCATTTGCAATAAAAATTCAAACTTGTACTGCCATTTTGGAAATCA
Source organism: Peromyscus maniculatus bairdii (assembly GCF_049852395.1). Lineage (NCBI taxonomy): Eukaryota > Metazoa > Chordata > Mammalia > Rodentia > Cricetidae > Peromyscus > Peromyscus maniculatus. Next base: position 14,727,021 of record NC_134875.1, read on the forward strand.
ATATAGCAGTTTTTCTGAAAACTGGGAATCAATCTACCATAAGACCCAGCTATACCACTCTTGGGAATAAAGCCAACGGATGCTCAATGATACCACAAGGACACTTGCTTAACTATGTTCATAGCAGCTTTTTATTTGTAATAGCCAGAACCTGGAAATAACCTAGATGCCCTTCAACTTCACCTGAGGAATTGATAAATAAAATGTGGTACATTTACACAATGGAGTATTACTCAGCTGTTAAAAGCAATGACATCATGAAATTTGAAGGCAAATGGATGGAACTAGAAAAAAATCATTCTGAGTGAGATAACCCACATCCAGAAAGACATACACACTATGTACTAACTCATAAGTGAATATTAACTGTAAAATAAATGATAACTATACTACAATCCACAGATCCAGAAAGACTAGTTAACAAGGAGGTTCAAAGGGGGACACCTGGATCTCTCTGGGAAGGGGAAATAGAAGTGATTTTGTGAATGGACTGTGGGTGGGTAGGGATGGGAAACGAGAGATCAGGTTGGGAGTGACAGAGGGTGAGAATACTTAAAGAGAGTGCTGGGGCAGGTGCATTTCAGGGTAAGGTGAAAACCTGGTGCAAAGGAATCTCCCAAGAATCTAGAAAAACTCCAGCTAAGAGTCTTTGGAACCTCTTGTGACCAGTCAAGACTTCAAGTGGAGGAAGAGGGAAACCAACCCAGCCAAATAACCTTCGATCTACAATCTGTTTTGCCTATGGGATGTGCTGGGGTAAAAGTGGGCTAGAGATTGTGTGAGTGGCCAATCAATGACTTGTCTGTCCTAAAACCCATGCCAGAAGAGTAAGCTAATCCCTGACACTGCCTGGAACAACAGGACCCATAGCTGGATGACCCAGGGACTAAGGATAGAACCAAACACAACTAAAGGAAAAAAATGTCAATGTAATGATGCTAATGATATTCTGCTATACTTATGGATTGGTGCCTAACTCAATTGTCACCAGAGAGGCTTCATCCAGCAACTGATGGAAACAGATGCAGGGACCCACAGCCAAACATTAGGCAGAGCTTGGGAGCTTGAGGAATCCTGTAGAATAGAGAAAGAAAGGATTGTAGGAGCTAGAGGGGTCAAGGACACCACAAGAACATTAAAAATCATCTAACCTGGGCTCACTGGGACTCACAGAGACTGAACCAACAACCAGGTAGCCTGCATCATGTAACTGACCTTTGCATATATGTGACAGTTGTCTAGTTTGTTCATCTTATGGGACTCCTAACACTGAGAACAGGAGCAGTCTCCAACTCTTTTAATGACTTTTGGGATCCTACTCCTCATACTGGATTGCCATGCCCAGCCTTAGTCCATGGGGAGGTGCTTAGTCTTACTGCAACTTGATATGCTATGTTTTGTTGATATATATGGGAGACCTGTCCCTTCCTGAATACAAATGGAGGAGAAGTGGATTGGGAGATGGGAACACAGGGGGATGGGAGGGGACTGGGAAGAGGGGAGGTAGGGGACACTGTGGCAAGGATGTAAAATACAAATTTTTTTTTTTAAAAAAAAGATACTTTCCCCACTTGATAACAAAGTCTAAAGTTGGAGAATTAAGATTTATTTACTTAGTGATAGGTGATAATGCTTGCCAGTAAAGTTTGTTAATATAATACATCTTCAATCAAAATCCTAATTTTATCTTTGCAGTTATGGAAACAAGAAATAGAGAAATACAACAGAAAAAAATACAAAAAATACCAAGAAAATTGTGAAGATTACTGTAAAGAGACTTGATATAGCAGATACCAAAATATATTTTAAAGCCATTGTGTTTGAATAGGTATGCTTGGTCTTGGTAGAAGAACAAAAAAAATGTGTAGGTAGGACAAAAAGAGAATCAAGAAGAATATTCAAGAATCTACAGAGATGAATCATTATTGTGGTGGCAATCAAGGAGGTAAAGGACTGAAGAATTATTGTATACTTGGTTATTCACTTGAATATCCACTTAAAAGCAAGTAAATTTAAATATTTAGCTACAACTACTTTGAAATAATTAAAAAGTTAAACAACATGAAGTAGATATTTTAGGAGGAAATCTAAAATGTCTGTAAAGTCAATGTGGGCCAACATTTCTTTGCAAGACAAGAACAATGTCTATGAAGTATAAAATAAAAATTATGTAACTTCAACAATATATAAATATTAATTTTATGACAAAGTAGATATTCTATAAAGGAATTCAAATGAAAAACTGAGAGAAAACATTTTTTAAATGTAAGACAAAATGGTTACACCTCATACACAAAATTTCTTCAAATTGATCATTAGTAATTTATCACAGAAAATTTATCACATGTCCAATTTAAAATTAACAAAGGATGTAAATACATTTGACAGGATATTTAAAATTGGCAATGTATAATATTGATTAAAAGTAATATTCATTTTTCGCTGGTCATTTTGGAAGCTAATTTGCCACTAAGTATAGACATGGTAAATATGTAGGCCTGTTGATGTGTTTCCACCACTTGCAGGAATTCACCTCACTGGTTGAAATGGTTGTCTGAGCATAGATTCTCATTTGAATTCTCAGGGGCCTAGATACTGCAGAGGCACTTTGTCATCCATAAACAATTCAAATCAATTGCTTTTCCCTGTCACAATAACTAACCTTTAAACTTCTACCTCCATATCAGGCTTCAAAATGATACCATCACAGTTGCAAAAAAAGAAAATTACATATTTAACCAAGCTTTGCAGGTAAGAGTTTTCTGAACTTCACAGACACAGTTTCTTTAAATCCCAGCAGTAGATCATGGACATTCAGAGTAGACAAAAAACTGTTCAGTCTATACCATTATTAAATCTTTTATCCAATTTCATCCTTTTATTTCTCTCCCTATGTATATATCTTTAGATGTGGAGTAAAAAAATCTATGACACTCCACGCAATAGTGTGATTTTGATCTTCCATCAATTTTCTCACTGTCTAACTGGCAAAGTATAAGATGAACTCAGCTACTAAAGAAGTTATAACTAGTAATGTCTTAAATAAGTTAGTTTGGATCAGATATATCAGTTCTATTACAATGCCACTGGTGTGAATTAAACATCAGTAGATACTGATTTAATGAAAAAATATTCTATGTTGAGGTGAGGGAAATAAAAACATGAGATGTAAACCATTCACCTAAGTACCTTTGATACATCTTAAGTTCTTTGGGTTTTTTTTTCAAATAGTTTCAGCGAAGATTTTTGTCAGTCACTATTTAGTCATCAAATCTAAGAGCACACAACAATGAGTAATGCAAATGAGAGAACTTACATTGTATGAACAATTTCCTAGAGTACCCTAAAGATGTTTACAGCATATTCCAGCAAAAATCCACAGTTCCAGTTTTTTAGATTTTTGTCCATATAATTCATGTGTTTACATAGTACCTTCTACTGTGAACCAGACATTGATCTAATCATTAGAGAAACATGAGTAAACAGGGAATATAAAATCTTTTTGCCTCAAAGAAGATATGCTATAGTAGAAGGAAACAAGATGATTTCGGTTATTAATAAGTAGCATGAATGACATGAAGTGCGTTGTGTAAACATAATAGAGAGAAGAGCAAAAAGATAGTGGTCAAGTAAGACCAGCTGGGAGAGGTAACAAATAGAGCACCACCTTCATGACAGGAAGCAAGACCCTTAAGTATGGTTAATACATCAAGTGAGAATCCACTGGGGAGAACTAATGTTTTCTTTAGAAGTGTATATCAATTGGAGATAGTTTCTTGGTTAAGAGAAGGAGCCCATGTCCACTTCCCCCTCTCAGTTCTGCAACCCTGTCTGGCTTGAACCTGTGCATGCCGCTGCAGTTTCTTTGAGTTCATATGTCCATCAGTCCTGTTGTGTCTGGAAGATACTGTTTCCTTGGTGTCATCCATCCCCTCTAGCTCTTATAATCTTTCTGCCTTCTCTTCTTCATAGTTCTCTGAACCCTGAGGAGAAGGGTTTGAAGAAAGGGAAATAAAACATATAGTTATGGTTGGATGGGAGGATGGGAGTACTGGAATGGAAGGATTAAATGAAAAAGGGGACAGAAGAGGATGAGAAAGGAGAGAATAGAGGGAGAGATAGCTAAACCTAAGGGCCATTTGACGGTTGTATGGAAACATAATGAAGTAGAAGTTTATATATGAATATATATGAATGAAGACATATATTTTAGGAATGTATAAACTCACAGAGATTGAGACAGCATACACAGGGCCTGCACAGGTTTGAGTTAGACACACACACACACACACACACGCATGCACGCACGCACGCACGCACACACGCATGCACGCACATGCACGCACGCACACACACAGAGAAAAATGTGTGTATGTGTGTCTAACTTAAACCTGTGAGGTGTGTGTGTTTGTGTGTGTGTGTGTGTGTGTGTGTGTGTGTGTGTGTGTGTGTGTGTGTGTGAAGGTGATCTAACTGGACCTTTTTGATCACCAAATAAAGAATTCAGTCCCAGGAATGGGTTATATCTAATAGAATTGTTGGCCAAAGGAGCCCCATGGGATTCCCCAAATTACTCAGGCTATTGTCAAGGCTATTGCTTTCTCTCCGCAAACTGATGGGAAGGCCCTATAACTGAAGAAAACACCTACCTACACAACTGAATGAACACAGAGAAGTCAAGCTGGTGCATAACTAGAGCCTTTACCCCTACTGACTAGTGTTCATGACACTAGAAGGTACACTGAATGCTACTAAAGAAGAAAGGTAAATACCAACCTAGCCACAAATGCTGTGATCAGCAATGGTGACCTACTTGAAAGATATGATGGTGCTATAGTGTCACAAATGTTGTGGGAGTAACCAACCACTATCTCATTGGATTTAAGACACTCTCCATGAGATAGAGCCCTTGCTCAACACTACTCAGGTGGTCAAGAACCTAAGACTAGATTGGCTGTGGGCTTAGGGGAAAATATTACCACTCTGCTAAAAGAATACAGCAATACAATGACTCCTAACAGCATTCTGCTTTCTCAGCCATCATCAATGAAGCTTCCTCCTGTAGATGTGAATAAATACTGAGACCCACAACTGGATAATTTGCAGAAAGTGAAAGACTTCAGAACACTCAGTCATAAATGGAATGTCTCCATCAACTCCCTCCCCTCAAGGCTCAGGGAACTCTGCAGAAATGGAAGTCAGGATATAAAATGAATAAATTAATTAATTAAGGAAAAAAGAGGACAAAGAAAGAGTATAAGAACCAGAGAGGATGGAGGATGCTAAGGAAAAAGGCCCTATAGATACAATAGGACTGACACTCATATGAACTCACAGAGACCATGGCAAGCATGCACAAGGCCTTCATAGGTCTAGGTTAGATGGAGTCCCAGCACTGAGAGGGGACATGAACAGAAGCCATATCCCTAGCTATCTCCAGTTGACAACTGCTCCCAAAGGAAAATTAATTTTCTCCAGTAGAGTCAGTGAGTATACAAAACAGACTTAAGGTCAGGCACCAAAACCAACTCAAAATGAACTCTGGTATTCTTGGAGGTTATTTGTCTCATAATGTTTTGGGCATTTTTCCCTTACAGGTCTTTTGCTTATATATTATGGCTTCTAGTTTTGTGTTTTTATGAAATTTCTGTGTATGAAAATGTGCGTGTTTCTGCATCTATATGTGTTTCTTGTGCTTTTTATTTGGTTCATTTTATTTGTTTGGTCCAATTCTGTTCTGTTTGCTTATTTGTTTATTTGTTTGTTAGTTACCAGCTTTTTTTCTAATGAGAGAGAAGAGGGGGATTTGGGTGGGTGGGGAGGTGGGGAGGATCTAGAAAGAGTTGGGTGAAGGAAACTGTGATCAGAATATATTGTATGAAAAATCTATTTTCAATGAAAAAAGGGAGAAAATCAAGTCTCTCACACTTCTGAATGCGAGAAAGTTTATGATCAAGGCACTGGTGGATAAGAGTCTTGTGAGAGCCTACTTTGTGGCTCCTAAATGGTTTCTTTTCACTGTATCCTTACAAGTCAGAAGGCACAGCAGGTTCTTCTATTTTATAAAGACTTAAACAGAATCCATTGGAGTTTCTTTCATACCTAGCTGCATGCAAGGAGACAGTCTTGGTATTAGCAGCGTTCTTGTTGTAAATCACTAAATAACCTTGAGGTGTAAATTTTGTTTTTCTACAACATCTGTTCTATTTTATCAGTAACTTAGGAGTATTTATTCCATCAGTAACTCATACATTATGTATAATTATAGACAATTATATTAACTGCAGACATTTGGGAAAGATAATCATCAAAATGTCAATAATGTTGAGTAACAGGACTGTGGTCAGTTTTACAATCCTTATAACATTACAGAACTTTTTAGTATTTTGAATCCAGTTTATGTTTTAAACGCCCTAAAGTAAGTGTTATTTTACTTACAAAGAAGCAAGAAAAAGAAGAAGATAAAGTGGAGGAGGAAGAAGATGAGGAGGAAAAGAAAGAAGGTAAAGAAGGAGGAGAAGGAGAAGAAGCAACCCATTGTAAAAATATAGATCAAGACATTTCTAGACTAGGAAAAAGCTTCTGTCAGAATGAGAGAATTTGAGATGTTCTGTGAGCAAAATGTTGGAAGTTGATCAGGTGACAAGAGGCCAGAAAATATTTGACCTCATATGCTAAGGAGTGTGAAGGACCTTTATCCTATACATACAGAAAGTTATTAGAGGGTTATAATAGAGGTGATCTTTCATTTACAAATCTAAAAATTCACATACCTATTTATATTTGGCTAGTTTTACTGAGATGTAATTGGCAATAGTTGCTATGTATTTCTGAGAATGATTCTGTAATCCCAGATACTCAAGAGCATGAGGCAAGGGGATGACAAATTCAAAACTAGCAAAAGTAACTGAGCAAAACTTTGCTTCAAAATAAATTGAAAATGGGAAAATTGCGCATAGCTAGGCGGCTCACTGGTAGAGAGAGCCTTTGCCAAGTATGTGATAGGCCCTAAGATTAATGACCAATATCATAAATGAAAACTAGATGTTTAATAATTCAACAATCAAGCTAATATATCTACTTCCTAACATAGTTACCTTTTTTGTGGCTATCAGACCTCCAAAATTTATTAATAGTTAATAGTTAAAATGTTATACCTTCTGGTAAATATCTCCCTATTTCCCTTTACATTCTACCTCCTGACAACCACCACTATTCTCTCTCCTTTGAGTTAATTATTTTTTAGGATCTACCTACAAGTGAAATCTTACAATGTTATTTTTTTTCTGTGCCTGGAATATTTCACTTCATATATTGTCCTCTCTTTTAAAGCCAAATTACATACCATTTTATGTACTATTATTTGAACACAAATATCCTCTGCAGGCTCATGTGTTGGGTATATTGATACCAGATGATATGTTTTATGGAGATGACTGGAACTGGAGGGCTTTAGCCCTCAGGCAATGTAGAAATCCCTTGATGGATTCAAAATATATGAATTAGTGGTAATAACATCCCTTGAGAAAAAAGTTTGCTAGGGCCAACTTGCTCGAAGGGTAACCTAGGAAAATGTTTTTCTGGGATTTCTTTTATTTTACCATGCTCAGTTTTTCAGGCTACTTAGAGGCTGCTGCCGTCATGGTCTAAGTGGGTCTTGTTACTGCTTGAACTGGCGTTACACCCTGAAGATGTTCATATGATGTCAGTTTCACAGTGATAGAGAATAAATACATGGGTAACACCAAGATTCTAAAGAACAACATGGAGGGCCTGGCATTGAATGGCAGGACAGGATAACTTCAGATAGCCTTGGAAAAGGCAAAGCATAAAGTTGTGAAGATGAAGCCTAAGTTTCAGACAACTTTATAGAGTGTTTGTGCTGCCAAGAAAACTGAACATCTTCCAAGAAAAGCTACAGGCAAGTTGAGTCAGTTCAAAAGAGAGGTTATGATGGAAGCATGAATCACAGGCATAGGCACAGCTTATCTAAGCCCATTTGAGTTCTTATTCCAACAACATGTGCACTAGATGTCATAGATGGAGCTGCAGGATTTAATCTTGTTTCTACTATGTACAGGTTTTGCTTTGATCTAATCCTCCCTTGTCATCTCTGTGTTGTATGGGTATTTGTAGTGTGCACCTTTGTACATTAGTAGGATCAAACTTATCTTTTTTGTTTCACAGAGTCTCACAGCTAAGAGTTTTTCTTCAGTCTTAGAAAAAAACTTTAGATTAAATACTTTAACAATGTTGGAATTGTTGAGAATTTGAATATTTACTTTATGAGACATTAATGAACCTTTGGAGGTCAGAGGCAAAATGTTTTTGTTTCAGTATAAAATGTACTGCAGAGATTCCTATATTAGACTTATGTTTGTCAACTGATAGACTTTTCAGAAGTAATTGGATCTTATCAGTTTTGATTTAGTTAATAATGAATCAATTTTTGATGGATATGTAATATGATAATATTATTGAGAGTTGGTAAAAAAAAAAAGGATATTGATCCTATACGGAGAAAATAGGTCAGTGGGGCATGTCTTCAGTGGTTATATTTTGCTCTCATCCCTTCCTGCTTCCAGGATGCCACATTGTGAACTGTTCTGCTCTGTGCATCCAACTGTGATAGACTGAAACCTCTGAAAAGATGTTGGAGACCGACTCTGGACAGCTGTGTCTTGAACCTTGTGTTACCTGCCACGATTTATCAAGCCTCGTGTAAATAAGAGGCTTTTAGTCTAACCTAGGAATGTAGGATTAAATAAACCTCTTTAAATCAGCTAGCTGCAGGGGCCTGGGACCAAAGAGACCTCCTGCTGACCCTCCTTAGGAATTTTCTTTGTCCTCTCCTCACTCCTGCTCCCCCTCCCTACCTGAAGCCCTGTTTATAAGCTCTAACACCAGTCAATAAACCGAGGCCTTGACGCAGCTCAGACTGCTTTGTCTTTCTTCACAGCGCTTGGTCTCCTTTCCCTCTCACCCCCCATTGATTCACAGGTGTCCCCTCCTCGAGACCCTCGAATAACCTGGCCTGCTGGACGGGTCAAGTGGCGCCCGAACGTGGGGCTCGAGGCACGGTGGCTCACTACTGGACGGCAAAGAGAAAACGGGGTCTGGCCAGACTCACTAGGGTAGAGGTGCCCCAACAGCATCACTCGTGCGCCGCGGGCAGCCTTGAGGTAAGTGCCGTTCATCAATCAATGGGTAAAGCACTCTCTAAAGAGGCTCTCTTCATTTAGGAAATGAAGATTTCAGGGAGAGGGGAATAAGAGTCAAAAAGAAAGAAAAAAAAAGATTTAATTAAGTTTTTCTATTTTGTGGAAGAAAAATGTCCCTGGCTGGTTATTAATGGCCCGGGCATCTACCCTTTGACGTGGAATAAAGTCAGAAAGGATATCAATAACTTGCTTAAGGATGGAGAGAATGTCCCCGATGCAGTCTTTAGTTTCTATGGAGTAATCAGAGATGTTTTATAGGATTCAGAAAAGGATAGTAGGGTGTCACATCTTCTGGCACTTGCTGAGGACCTATTAAATGATGTGTCTGTCCCAGAAGACGGTAAGAGTGAGGTTGTCACAAATCACATTGAACAAAAGACCAAAAGACCCCACCGGGACCCTCAAGGGTCCAGAGGTTTATTGACATCTACCGGTAAGAGCGCTCTCTGTCTTGTCTCTGTCTCTGTCTTGTCTCGTTAAGTTTTGTGCCAGTCGACTGATTTGTACTTTGCAGGCTCTCACTGGGACAGACGTGTCCGGACAGTGATCCTGGGAGGGAAAGAGAGACGTCTCATTCCCTGATTTGGGCAAGGGACCCCCTAGTCCCAAGCCATTTGGGGCCACCTCAGAGGTGACCATTTGATTTTAGGAGTCTCCTCCAGGGAGTGCTCAGGAGAGGAGCATCTTTGGGTACCTTTCCCCATGGTGGGAGGAAGTGCCACTTTGTATTTTGTCCCGGGAAATTGTTAGAGACATTTTGTGGGTTTTTTTGTATGTTTTATTGTGGTCATTGTTACTTTACACTCTGTTTCTCTTCCAAGAAATAAGGTGCATGTCTGACTAACAGGCATGTGAAAGCCCCCTGATGTCTGTTTGATCAAGGACAGAGATCCTCCAGTCTGGATTGTTTTTGGTGTGATTGAGCCTGGAGGGTCACTCTCCACAGAGCACATCAGGCTGTCATTGTTCTTGGAGCTTTGTTGGTTGTCTCGTTGGGGCAAAGTTTTTCTTTCGTGTGCCCTTGGTCTTGTGTGTACTGTGTTAACTGTTCTCATTGTTGACTTGACTGTGACGGACGCTATGGGACAGTCCCCTTCTTCTCCACTAGACCTTTGCCTAGCCCACCAGAAGGATGTGCGAGCCACAATCGAGGGGCTTGCTTGCTGTGAGTGAGGCCATCATCATCTCAGTGCTGATGTGCTGGTACTTGGATTGTCTGTGTAAATGTCATCTGTTTCTGCTACTCATCTCCCTTATTTTCCTGGAGGGAGGAGAGAGAGGCACAGCGAGGGCCACCTCCCTCCCTCCCTAGCTCTCTTGCTATCAGGACTGCAGGCAGCTGGCTGCTCTCACGAGGGTGGGGGTTTGTGCTCTCAGTACAGGCGGGCTAAGATTCTCATGTCCTGCTCTGGACAGGGCAATGGCTGCCTGCAACTGACAAAACTGTGTGAACACTGAACAGAGAATCTGACTTTAGTCAGAGGAGTTAACAAAAACTTTTTTTTTCAGGAACACTGGCAGCCAAGGACATACTTTATGACCACTGCTCCCCCTCCCTTCCTTTACTGTGATAACTTCAAAGTCTCTTCTGCCAGCTAGGAATTTCTCTTGTTAACCCTTCTCTGTCCTGATTGTGAAACCTCACAATCCACCCCCCCCACTTCATCCCCTACAGACAAAGAGAAGCTAAAACCAGGATTCTTAAATGTAGATAAGAACTTAGACGCCTTTTTCCAGGTGGCTTTATCAACTACAGAAACTTAAGAAAACACAGAGTTAGGATATACGACCATCTGGCAGAGACTAAGTGGTCATAAAACATTCCAAACTCCCCAAACCCCAGGGACAGCTCATAAAACTCCTAAACACGGTTGCTAAACAAATGAGAAATAAAGATAACATGAAAAACTACTGATATGAACCTAAAGAGGGACGCAGGTTGTGGGAGATGAATTATGTGGTCTGTATTAGCCTCACAAAGAAAAGGCGTGTCCTCCTTCCAACCTCCCTGCTGTGTGTGAGAGGTTTGGAACTAGCCCCCCTGCCGAGGCTTGTAAACTTCATTTGTATAAACCTTGCTTTTGCATTCTGTACCTGAGGTCTCCAGTGGCTTCTTTGGGGATGTGATCTGGGCATAACACTGATATTGCTTGATAAAAAAAATGTTAAATTACCAGTTCAAGATACTAGGAAAATTATGCTTTTATATCCACAGGAAAAGTAAAAATTTACATGGGTTTTGGTCATTTGAGTTCAATGTGTTACAAATACTTGCCATCATTTAAGAAAATTGGTTTCAAATTATTGTTGGTTAAAATAAAAGTTTAAATAAATGATTTTTTGACTTGAGGAAACAGTTTAGGATGTAAAAATTTAAAGGCTTAAGCATGTCATGAAGGTTTAAAAAATATAATAAAACTTTAAGGTCTAACTTTAAAGTTTAAGTAAACATGTTTCAGATTTCTTTCTCTTGTTATTCTGCTGTTACATGGAGACTCCAAAGGGTCATAGTTTTAAAAAATGTCTGTCTATTCTGCAGGTATGAATGAAAATGTGGCCACATGTATGTTTGGTTTTGAATGTCTGAGTTTGCATGAATGTCCTTCTGTACTAAGGAATACAAGTTAATACTAGTCATCTGGCTATCCAGATACTAGTTTAAAGCATAAACGGTTCAATTTAAATAAAAACAAACTGAGAGGTATATTTGACTAATATATCTATAGGAGAACAAATTAGCCTGGTCATTATTACCAAACTTAGAGATATTTTCAAGATTAGGCCTAGATTTGTTTGGCTCAGATACATTTAATAGATAATGGTCCTCAATCCTGTCAATGATCTGATGAATATGACATTTAAATTATTTGATTAAAAACTTACTATCAGAAACAGAGACTCCTAGCTCCCCAGCTCCTAGCAATGGTTCCCAAGGTCTCCAAAGAAGATATGGAATGACAAGAAGATGCCACCTGAATTGTGAACGACACTGACCACAGGGCAAGATGTCCCAATGCAACGCCTGCCTCCAGGACCCAGCCCAGATTATGGACAAGTAGTAGGACACTGTCAGTCTTCCGTGTCCCTATTCCACAGAAAAGGTACTCTGCCTTATGGGCTTGATGGTGGTAAAAGATTGATGTTGTTCTGACTGGTACCTCCAACACTATAGAAACCTGGGTAAGGGGTTGATCACTGTAATTTATAGGATTGGAAGCTTCTTGGTCTGCACTCAGATATAGTTTATCCTTCTCAGATCTCTGACAGTGCTGATGACTAGGCTAGCTCTAATTTTGTCAGCATGGCAGCATCAGACAACCAGACCTTTCTGCAAGGCCATAGCTAGCTTGTAAGCTCACTTTTAAGAAAATGTTCTAAGATGTAAAAATTTAAATAAATCATAAAGGTTCGGATATGAGTCTAAAATAAGATATGTTTCAGATTACTCTCCTGTTCTATGGTTCAGAGCTTAACATTTAGGAGTCCTGATGAGCTGGTAGAGCAATGACCACTTACTGTTCAGTCACAAGTTCAACATTTTGGATTTGTTTTAGATGTCATATAGATATGTCTAATGTAAGCCTAAAAGTGCTTTTCACCAGGCTTAAAATCTCTGTCCAACTTACACCTGGCTTTCTGGACAGAAGTAAAATGCCCAAATCTGTAGTTCTTGTTGGGACTCAAAGGTATAAGTCTACTTCTGCTGTTTTACAGATACCCTTTATCTGCTTTGTCTGCAATATGGATTTCAGTACAGATTGGTAATAATAATGCATCTAAAACTTTTATGTCATTTTGTAAGTAGGCCTCAAAGGATTAAAAGAGTCATAAAAACATAGACCCACTTCACAGAGGTCGAAAGGACCCCAGATAAGTATTCCTAAAGATGGTATTTTTCCTCTCTCCTGGTCTTGGGATCACTGTTTTTCCCATTACTAAGGGTATAAACCTAAGGGTTCCAAATAAGTTCATAAATTTTAACCTCTCTTCCTAGTTTAAATCTGTCTCAACAGATTTCTACTTGGCTGGCAGACACCTCCAAGTTTCAGTTGTTGACTCCACCACTCCAGACGACTGTGGACTCCTCCGGACGTGCTATAGGCTAACGTGGACCAGCCCAGCTAACATGATTCTTCTCTGTCCCTATGGGGTCAGGCAGCTACATGCTACTGACAAATGCCCCCTGCCCAGTATTTGACCAGTTTTTCAGCCTTTTGGGGGAGGGGCCCTGATAACGACGTCCCAATGCCAGCTTGAAGCAGTTCCAGAAAGAAAATACATCGTCCCATTTTCCTTGTTCAAAAAAGGCTGAAATGCTGGGTCAAAAGAAAACTCCCTGGCATAGAGACCAGATGGCTATTTGTACATGAACTATGCATGGCCATTACAGGCCATGAGTTACTAAAATAGGCCATGAGGTACCAAATGTAATGCCATAATTTTAAGATTAAAATTTGCCAAAAAGAAAACGGGGGAGTGAAAGACCCTAGCCCTTCAGGCTTACACCCCCAAGCCTCAGGAATAGAGAAAACTTCAAGCACCAGGAAATGAGAAACTAAAAATCTAGTTCCAAGAGCAACCTGACTTAGCCATTGTTCAATGTCCCCTGCAACCATATAACAATGTAAAGAGATTTCTGGTAAGAGATGTGCTCAACTGTGACTGGGATAGTTGCAGGTGTTCCAGGAAGGACCACCATGACCTGTGTGTAAACTCCACTCCCGCCTTGATACCCCCCTCCCCTTTGAGGTTTCAGGAAAAATGTACCTGTTGACGCAAATTACCTGTCTGTGATCACTCTGTACCCAGACCATGATCTTGTGAAACGAAATTGTATGGGAATTGTAATCTTGTGGGTTTTTCCTTTATTAGCCTTTATGGGGCTGCAGTAAGATGCGGCTCTTGCTCTTAGGAGCAGGGTTTGCCCTTCTATATAAAAGCTTTAAAGAATCCCCTTGGCTTTCTACCCTGATCCCCACCCTCCTGGCCCCCCTGATTATTTTCCTTCTCCTTCTCATTACCTTTGGTCCCTGGGCCTTTCAGCAGTTGACTCGGTTTATCAAAAATCAGATTGATTCGGCCTTACCACGACACGTCTCGATTCATTATCACAGAGTAGATTCCTAGGAGGCTGGCCAGGAGCCCCATCAAGGACTCAGATTCAGTGTCCTAAAGCCCTAACGTCCCCACGGTCTTGCTAGAGAGTACTCAATGACGGGAATAGTACAGGGCCCACGCAGGAGACAACAGTGTACAGAGGTCGTTGAGACCGGCTCAACATGGCACCTGCCATGCGTGGGAGTCCCCCTGTATAGCCTAAGACAGAGGCTCTCTCGGACCTCCGCAACCCCGATCACATGGACTTGGTCCATTTTTGAGAAAAGAGGAGGATATGTTGGAGACTGACTCTGGACAGCTGTGTCTTGAACCTTGTGTTACCTGCCACGATTTATCAAGCCTCGTGTAAATAAGAGGCTTTTAGTCTAACCTAGGAATGTAGGATTAAATAAACCTCTTTAAATCAGCTAGCTGCAGGGGCCTGGGACCAAAGAGACCTCCTGCTGACCCTCCTTAGGAATTTTCTTTGTCCTCTCCTCACTCCTGCTCCCCCTCCCTACCTGAAGCCCTGTTTATAAGCTCTAACACCAGTCAATAAACCGAGGCCTTGACGCAACTCAGACTGCTTTGTCTTTCTTCACAGCGCTTGGTCTCCTTTCCCTCTCACCCCCCATTGATTCACAGGTGTCCCCTCCTCGAGACCCTCGAATAACCTGGCCTGCTGGACGGGTCAAAAAGATAAAGTAAAATAAGCCATTCTAGTCTTCAATTGTTTCACATTGGTATTTAGTCTTGGCAACAAGTAAGGGTAATTAATATAGTACACATATAAATTTTCTCTATCATCGATTTCCGTTTATCAATAGACTCATAGGTAGATTCCATGTTAGCTAATATAAATGGTTCATCAACTTGACATGCAGCTAAGTCATCAAGATGTTGATTTCATTTTCTTTAGATATGACTCAGAAATAGGGTTTATGGATCATATAGTAGTTCTATTTTAATTAATGTTTGAGAAATTCCCACAATATTTTCCATTATGACTAGGCTAATTTACATTCTCATCAATAAATTTCAAAAGTTGCTTCTTCTACAGTATCTTCTACAACACTTACTTTCATCTTCCTGATAATAGCCTTTTAGGGTACCTATTTATAGATGGCATGATCTTACATAAAACAAATGCTGAAGATGTCACTATACAAAAATTAGGACTAATAAACGAATCCAGTAAAACTTCATAATAAATATATGAAATACAGAATTGAGTGTGTTTCTATACACTGTGAATGAACTATCCAGATACTTAAGAAATTAGTCTTGGTAACAAGTAAGGTACCCATTTTCAATACTACAATATATAAAATAAATAGGAATAAATTTAGTCAAGAAAATAAGCAATCCATACCTTAAAACCTATAAAATATTGATAAAGGAAATTGAAGTAGATACTAATAAATGGAAATGCGTGCACATCATTGATAAGGGAAAAAGTAAATGAGATACAGAACCCAAGTGGGTTTTCAATTAGGGATTATGTGTTTAAACATGGGTGGGTTTGATGGTGACGTAATACAAATTTTCATTGAATTTTTCCTCTTTTTTTCCCAGTAAACATAAGACTGTCTTTTGAGAGTGAGAGACAGAAATAATCTATAATTATTTAGTAAGGTAAAAAGAATATATAATTCATAAAAGCTTATCCACTTGCCAGACATTGTGTAAAATGGAAGGAAGTCCTCATGTGATTGCTGTAAACAAGGTGCAGGCAATGCACAGGGAGGAGGCTCAAATTCCAAGTGTGTGCCTAACCGTTTGAATTTTGACATTATTAATACTTCATATTTCTGGGATGCATCTTTCTAATCCATGGCAACAGGGCTATTTTGAAGCCTACACGATATGAATAAAAATGTTTTTCTTGAATGCCAACCACCTTATGAGAACTAAATAAAAGTTCATTCATTATTTAACTGTTCAATACTCATTTGTTGTGTGAATGGGCTAATTGAATGCCTATTAAGGAAGAAATGTTCTTATAGTCAGAAGTTTGGTTTAGTGAAGCACAAATGGGCCTTCAATGAAATGTTTCTAAGATGTGAGCTTATGAGACATCTAAATATCCTAGGCCAGGACTAATATGGAAAAAAAAACTAAATCCAAGGAACACCTCTGAATTTTCTTGCTAGATTCACTGTACCTTCATCAGATAGCAGTTTTTCAGAAATTTCTGATGTACACTAAGTGGAAACATTTACTCATCTCATCTCTACTAAAGAATACAACCAACAAAGCAAATATAAAAGATTATATTAAGGACAGATGCTTTGTAGAGCTAGTTTGTTAGAGCAAAAATGGTAAGTATTTCAAGTGTTGGACAGGGCCTCAAAGCGAGACAAGATGAGGCAGGTCTTTATTATCAAACCTTTTAAAGATAAGATTGGAGGACTACACAAGTTTGCATCTAGTCTGATCAACACAGCAAGTGTCAAAACAGCCAGGACTACCGAGCAAGACATTGTCTCACAAAACTTTCTCCAACCCACAGAGAATGAAGCTGGGAGTTGAAATCAATCCTGCTATTTAGGTTTCTATGGAAGTCTTAACTCCTAAATTTGTGCTCTCATGTTCCATTGGCCACAAAAGCTTCCTGGTTGTACTCTTTCTTGTATTGAAACATTGCCTTAGGCCATTTCAAAACAACTCACAGACTACAGATGTGATGGAATTTTAGTTAGAGGCTCAATGCAATATACTCATTCCCATGCATTCCTGTCTTCCAACACATTTATTCACAACAAATCATTTCACATGCTTTCCAACATGAAACCTCTCATATCACATTCATACACACACACACACACACACACACACACACACACACACACATATATATATATTTCAGTAGCTAAGACTTATAGATTTATAGTCACCTATGCTTGTCATCTCTATAGTTATGTTAGTTAGGTTATCCAGATTTACAGATACATAGGTCAGATGGACAGGTAATCTTCAAACACTTCATAGACCTAGAGAATATGGCATTTAAATAACTAAGAATTCTGTTGACAGGAGACACAATTAATTGCTCCTGGCTGCACCAATTTGATCCTGAGAGAATGTTGGGCTTCTAAGACATTTCTATTTGAAAGTTTGTCTTCTTGGCACAAAATGGCCTACTGGGCAAAGAACTGCCCTTTCCTCAACTGCTGACAGTACGAATGCAATGCTGTCCTTTCTGGACAAGCGGGACACAAGGAAAGTGACCACTGTACTCTGCCAAGACAGGGTAAGATGGTCTTTCAGAATTCCTGCTTCTGAAAATGGTCTGTCAGATACTCTAGGCCTGTAGCCAATTTGAATGCACCAACAATGCTGAGAAACATTAGGTGACTGTCCAGGCTGCTTGCTGTCTTGGTCTACTCTTGCAAGATTCCCAAAAGTTGCTTGCATCCATCTACCATTTCTCAGGTACCATTATATTCCTTCTCAGGTCTTTGATGGGATTAAAGACTAGCAGTTATAGTTACAACTTAATATATATATATATATAAAATCTCAGATAGAACATATTGAGTATCAGATTCAGGTTCTTTAGGATAGGACACCTTTTGGAATGATCTTTGTAACATGCCATTTACCTATGCTCTATACTTCTCTGGATTTTAGTATGTGTTTCTTGCTTGATATTGTTCGCATTGGTTGTAGTTCCATCTTATCTAGGTCATTATCCCTCATTACTCCTGGACAATATTTGATAACCATTCCTTTGTATATAGTCTTATGTTAGGTTAGAACCTTGTTATTTAGACAAAAAGGGGAGATGTAGTGGGTAGCCATTCCAGCTTTGATCTGGAAGTTCCATCCCCCATTGAGGCTTCAACAACTGTCAGGCCTACAAGGCTGGGCCAAGAGAGGACCCTGGAGACCTGAGATCTGGATGGGCCAGCTCTCTCTCTGTTCCTGGACCATGGACAGTAGAGGTAGATCGAGCAGAGCTCCAGAGAACACCGCTGGACTGCGATACACCTTTCCCAGACCTTGTGACCTACCTATCCCTTCATTTGTAAGTTACCCACTAAATAAATCTTCCTTTTAACTATGTGGAGTGGCCTTAATAATTTCACCAATAGGCCAAGGAACAAGAAGTATGCTGTGAGATTGTGTCTTCTAGAAATGTCAAATAGGCTATATCCTTGAAGTTTCATCAACATGGCTGCCTAACAAGAACTGAACATACCTTTTTAAACCCTTGAGGTGTATTAGATATATTTGTATACAATTTCAAAAATCTTTGAATATGAAAACCAATTCAAACTTAAATGGATATTAAAATTTTCCCCTTTTGTGTTTTTAATTCCTAACCAAATGTATTTTGAGGAACCCAAGAGGTTATGATACTTTGACAACAATTTTCTGTGAACTGGCTACATTTTAATCTCAAGACAGATGGGTAAATTAGTATGGGGGACAATTTTCTGTGAACTGGCTACATTTTAGTCTCAAGACATATGGGTAAATTAGTATGGGGGCATAGGGACAAAATAAAATGATCCACATCAGTATCTTCTCAATGAAATATGTCTTGGATTTTCATTCTGTGGGGTCCGAACCAAGTTCCTTAGGAAATGACACTTGAACTGAAATCCAAAGACTAAGTTAAAGTTAAACAGATATAAGGTGAGGGAAAGAGTGTATCCCAGACAAGGTTGGATGTATTGACAAATGCCTGCGGTTGGTAGAGTGTGTTGGTATGTGCCAAAGTTTGAACTCTCTTCCATTTTATTCCTCTCAACAATTGTCCCTGAAGAGTACCTAAAGCTCCCATTTTACAGATTAACAAAGTGAGGAAGAATCACTCACTGCAGAACTTCTGGTAACTAACAAAATTTGAAGACAAAGATTAGTACCTCTCATTGCAATATTCAGTCAAAGGTTATTCCTAACCCCATCTCCCCCAAAGCACTTGATTTTCAGTTGCCCTTACTTCAGGGGTGCACTACTGCCATCTAGTGGCCTGAGGCCAGGGATGCTGATAAGCATCCTACGATGCATAGAACAGTTACCTGGCCCAAATTTTCAACAGTTCTAAGGTGAAAAAGCCCTGGGCTAAACCCATGATCCTTATCTTTGTACAAGTCTACCTGCTTCCCTGGAAATTTCTCAGTGTCTTGTGCATGTGGATTTATGGCCTGATAGGTCCAATTAGCTATATATACCAATTGTGGGGCATAGATTAGACTTAAGTAGGGACCTTGGCTATTTTGCAGTTATCCCAATGATCTTCAACAGCTTTATATTATCATGTAATCTCACAGATATAGAATCCAAGGCTAAAGTATATGTCTCAGGTCTCAGAACGCAAAGTGACAGAGAGAGCAGTTGAGTTCAGCTCTTGTTAAATTCGATCTCATGATATTTTCCTTTCCGAAAATGGCCCTTTAAAGGATAAATGCTTCCTCTCAGCTCACTTAAATAGAGGTGGCAAAAGCTGGTGGTTCAGGTCTGCAACAGAGCTGCAGGGGTGCTATAAAGGATTTGTCAAGTGCAATGCCTGCATTTTTTTCAGAAGCTTGAAAATCAGCCCAGTGTTATTCAGCTTGAATTCTTCTCTTGCTAGGCTCAAAACACATCAGACACACAATCTGCTGTTTGCGTAGAAAATGTGTCAGGAGAGAAAAGGATAGCACCCACATGCGAGCATCTGCTTCCAAAATCCGTTTCACTGTTAACCATACAATTGAGTGAGAGAAACATCTGTGCCTGCTATTGCAGATGTAATCATAAAACCCAAATGCAGCAACGAAACAAAATGGAAGAAGGGCAGAGGACAGGAAAGCGGAGAGATTCATAGCTATAGTAACGGAAAGGGATGAATCTGGGGCTCGGTTCCTGCACTGAATAGTCTCTGCTTCACCTTTCAAACATGACACAATCCAGAGGGAACAGCAACATTTTAAGCAGAGAAATTATGCAGGAGGCATAACATTTCAAGCTCAAACCAGCAAGGCAGCTCTGAACAGGCAATAAACAAGGCAAAGGAGTTCTAGAGACTGCAAATCAACATTAAAACACACACACACACACACACACACACACACACACACACACACTTGGAATCTATGTCAGTAGCATTTCAACGTTAAGGTAAAGTTAGAATGACAGGACTCACGAATGTCAAAAATGTCAAAGCTGAAGGACCCTCAGAGATCAACTAGTTCAATCCCTGGTTTTCACTTTAGAGGAAACAGGCTTCTGGAGAGGGATGTGACTGCCTAAGTCCACACAGTCAGTTAGTGGCCAATGATTCTGGACACTTCCTGGGAGACTCTTTCTCAAGTCAAGCTAGCAAGAAAAGGAGTAATACCAAAGTTTTTCATTCCTGTGAGCATGTGCTATATGACTGTGTAACTTGACTCTGGGTGCTGAAAGCCAGTGTTGATCACTCCATCTCCACAGTGGTCTCTGCTGGCTCTCATCTAAAACAACATCCTATTGCCCCTTTTCTCTCAGCTGTTAAAGGCATCCAATTAAAAAGAGTTAATGTGTTCAGTAACCAAATGGCTCAGTTGCTACATCTTCAAAGAAGATGAAAAGATCAGAATGAGATATGTACTATCATCACTCATCTAACTGATAGAGAAAGCTGGACTTGGAAAGTTTTAGTAACTCTAGATCACAAAGCTGTAGAACAGCAGAACCAGGATTTAAAATTAGGTTTTTTTAATGGCACATATTCCTGGAAATCTTACCAGGTCACAATGCAGTCTTATGGATTTTCAAGCAGCTTCTTCCTCCATTATTGTAAAGGCTAACTTCAAAGCACTAGATAGCTACTAAGATGCTGTTACACCCTACAACATACTGACAAAAAGACCGCTAGTTTTGTTCAGTGGATCCTGTGTTTTCCCAGTTCTTCCCTGTGGGCATTTATATGTCTTGTTGCCTAAAGTCATAGGGTTCGGGGGTATGAACATTCCAGAGGTTCCCAGAGGAGACTCAGCCTTTCCATGGAACTGACTATCTTCAGAAGACCAAAGCCTTCCACATTGTAAGTGTACTCTACCTTGACCTTCAAAAAGAGAAATATATACAATATTACTCATTTCATAAGATATTATGTCACAACTTAATAACAAAGATTTTATTCTGAATTATCCTAATAATTCATTTATCTTTAATCTTCATGATCTTTCAATAGTGCTTTCAGTTGGTTTTTACAACCTTGGAAAGTAAAGAGATGCTATTATCCCACTTTAAAGATGAAGAAATTGAGCATCACATACAGCTTAATGACTTGTCCAAGTTTGTAGAGCTAGTATTCAGTGGAGCTGAAACTGAATGTCAAGCTCCCTGGTGGCTTATATCTAATTGGAAAATCAAATGCCATTAATATAATTTTTCTTTAATATTATGTCTCAAGATGTTCAGAAGGGAATTATAATACCAACACCAAAGTCTCTAGATATTTGAACGAAATTTCACTGATTCTTATTCTAAATTATAAGTATCCCAACATAATTCCCTGAACCACTAGAAGAGAAGTAGCTGTGTCTGTGACCTTTCCAGGAATGCCACTTTCTTTATCAGGCTTATAAAACAGACTGGAGATGGAAAAAAGATTCTTACAATGAAGGAAGGAACATGATACCATGAAGAGTAATCAATTATGCAAATGATTTCACTGCTTGTTATACCATGGATTACACTTTCATTTTTCATATTAATGTTCTTTATGTTTTTCAATTAGTCACAGCAAATTACCTGTCCTTCGCCTTGGCAAGGACAGCTCAATGGGTCTCCATGGAGTATTTCCCCAAAATCTGTCTGGCAAATTCTTTCTTGAATTCTCCTCCAGGCAGTAACATGTAATTCTTTTGAATGAACAAATGTTTTCCATTTGACACCATCTTATTCACATAGGAAATTACCTACTGAAAAAGAAGTCGAAGGGATTTGCCTTTTTGCAGCAATTGTGCATTGCAAAGGATAATTTCAGATTAAATAGAAAGAATTGAACACACAAGAAAATTAAAATGCCTTCACTATGTCTTAGTCATTCTAACACAGGCAGATTGTATCACGGAGCAGAGCAAGAAGGAACAATTTAGATTTCTATTTCTTTTTGTTTTGCTCTGCCTAGTCCTGGAGAAGTGCCTACTCCCTTGCACTCCACCTCCCTACCCGCATAGTTCCCATTGCACAACACCTAATTAGTTACTATAAATAGCAAGTCCCTGCCCCACCCTCTAGGATGTGAGACCTTCTAGGAGAAGAATGTTAACTTCATCATCCCTGGCTCTTAGTTAGCATGCTATACTGCAAAGGTAGGTACTTATTAGTTGATGAATGAATGAAGTAATTTGCATCTGAAAAAGATAAATCCTTGTTATACATACCCTAATAATAATAGGCTTTGTTTGGGGTCCAATAAAAACATTGTGTATTTTATTTTCTCATAATTCTATGTAGAGAAACCACACTAAGACTTCATTCTATAACAAAGCCATGCTAAATGTTACCTTTCCAAAGACCTTCTAGTAACCTGCTCCGAGACTGTTTTGCTAAGGACTAGCACTTTCTATCTTCTTTGATATGTACTGGGGACCTTACCATAAATAAGCTCCCTCAATTGAGATGGAGCCCCAACTAACCATCTGGCATGACCAAACAAAGCTTCCAATGCCGGGACTGGGTTACATCCAATTGAGTTGTGGGCCAAAGGGGTCCTATGGAAATCCTCATAAAACCCAGGTTCTTTCCAAGACAATAGGTTGTTCTCCACAAACTGAAGGCAAAGCAACACTGTTGAAGACAACGTCCACACAGCTTGTTGAACATGGAGAGGTTGAACTGGTACTTGCATAGAACCTTCACCCCTAGTAATACTGTCTTTAGTATAGAAGGGTACTCTGAAGTCTACCAAAAGAAAATAAAAAAACAATAACCTACCCACAAAACTTTTGATCTATTCGGTCCTGCCTGCAAAATATGCTAGGGTAATGGTGGCACAAAGCTCGTGAAAGTAATCAATCACTGTCTAATTTGACTTAAGGCCTGTTCCATGAGATGGAACCCATACCTGACACTGTTTGGGTGACCAAGAACCAGAAATTAGATAGCTCAGAAACTTAAGATAAAACCAAATACTTCCGGTCTTTAAAAAAAAAACAGTATTGATAAAATGACTCTTAATGATCTCTGTTATACTCATAGATCAGTACCTTATTCAGGCATCATCAGAGAACCTTCTTCCTTCAGCAGATGGGAACAAATACAGAGACCCACAGCCAGACATTGTGCACAGAGAGAAAGTCCATGGGACACACAGCTCTAAACGACATGTCTCCATGAAATCCCTCCCCTAAGAACTCAAGGAACCTATGGATAAAAGAGGGAGAAAGGGTGTAAGAACCAGAGGGGATGGAGGACACCAGGAAAACAAGTCCATCTAAGTCAAATGAACAAAGCGCATATAAACTCACAGAGACTGAAGCAGCAAGTTCTGCACAGGTCTGCACCAAGACCTATGTGTACATATTATACCTTTCCGACTAGTATTTTTACAGGGACTCCTGAGTGTGAGAACAAGTGGGTCTCTGGTTCTTGTGCCTGATCTTGGGACTCCTCTCCTTCTGTTGGTTTGCCATATCCAACTTTGATGTGATTTTTTTTATTGCTGTTTTGTTTTATCTTATATTCTCTTTTGTTATATTTTGTTGTTATCTCTTAGAAGCCTGTTCTTTTTTAATCAGAGACAGAAAGGGATTGGATCTGGAGGCAGGGGGTGGTGACTGAGAGTAATCAGGATATATAATATGAAAATAAAATCTATTTTCAATAAAAGGGGGAAATCTCCCTCAAACACTACCAAAATGGTGTCTCAGAGTCCAAGTTAATTGTTTCCATAAGTTGATAAACTCTTTTGAAAGACTTAATTTCTTCCTCAAATAATTTGGTCTTATTTTATTTTGCATTTGATTGTTTAGTTGGCTGGCTTGGCTGAATCGCCGTAAAACTAAAATCTCAAATCTTGTCTAAAATTATATTTCTGCTGTCCAGCAGAGGGTAATATGAATTTCATCATACTTCTTTTTTTTATAACTGTGGGGAGAGAGGAGGGGGGCCTTTGTAGACTCTTTGAGTTGCTTTGAAGAACTACAATTTATTTTGAAACCAGTATTTCTATTTTGTAATCTCTCTTTGCTATTAGTCATAATTGCCACTACTAATGTAGAAACCTATAAAATGTCTTGATAAGTTCAAACTTCAAATTAGTTAAGCCCAATCAATGACATAAAAACAGATTTGGAAATTACTCCTAATTGTTATGGATTATACAAATAAGTAAGTTATACAAATAAGTGGTATTTATTAAATTAATAATCATTTGACTACAGATACATATAAGTTACAAAAGATCTGGAAAAATAGCCTACAAGGTCCCAAATTACAGAGGAGCTTTTTTCTGATTCTTCAATGGAAGGAGAGCAGTACCGAATACTTATAAAAAGCTTGACTGGTCACCTGGTCCTTCATTCAAATACAGTGCATGATCAACCAAAGATCCTTAATTTTCTTTTCTGTAGCATTCCATAAGAATTGCATGAGCTACAAATCTCTCAGTTCTCATCCTGAGTAAATATCACAAGTAGCAAATGTTCTTCCCATGACTAAACAATCCCTCTCCTGTTTTTTCCCCCTTTTACTGAAAATAGATTCTTTTCTCATATAATATATCCTGGTTAGTTTCCCCTCCCTCCTGTTTTGATGTAAATATGGTTTCTTATATTGTAAAATAAAGAAAATACATTATTCCTGTTCCTTTTTTAAAAGAAATTGTTCATGCCTATAAAACTCATAGATGGCTCCAATCTTCCACAATTTACAGACTAAACAATATCTAATTCTTGGTTTCTTTAATTTTTCTTCCTTTTTTGCTTTTGATTCTTTACTTTTTAAATTAGAATATGAAGTATTAGACTCCACTATGGAATTTCAAGCAAAATTTATTTTTTGTTGAGTCTCCTCTCTCCCCATCTTCACTACCTCCTTCTCCTCTGGTACTTGAGCCAAGTCTCCTTCCAGCTTTTATGTCATTTTATTTGCCCTTCCCACTCTTCCTCAAACCACTTCCCCCTTTCAAGGTATTCTTCCTAGTTTCATACCCCATAACAAAACTCAAACTAATTTATAAACATAAATGCATACATTAAAGGCTATTATCTGAATATCTGGGTCACCTTGTTTAATGCAATACTTGCCATATCTATCCACATTTCTACAAATCATTTTTCTTTACAGCTGTGGAAAACTCCATTGTGTATGTGTACTACACTTTCATTATCCATTCATCTATTGATAGGCATCTAGGTTGGTTCTACATCATGGTTATTGTGAATAGAGTAGCAATAAACATGGATGTTCAAGTACCCCTGGGCTAGCTATAAAGCCCTTTTGTCATTTGTTCAACAGTGGCATAGCCAGGTCATATGGTAGCTTTTGTTTTGTGTGTGCGTGCGTGCGTGCGTGCGTGCGTGCGTGCGTGTGTGTGTGTGTGTGTGAAAACTCATACTTACTTCCATGATGGTGGTACTAATTTACATTACTATCTACATTAAATAAGGATTCCTTTCCCACAAACCCTAACCTACATCTGTTATCATCGGTTTTCTTCCTTACAGCCATTCTGACTGGGATGAGATGGTATATCACAGTAGCTTTAACTTGAAATATTTTCAAAATACTTACTGTCATTTGTGTTTCTTCTTTTCAAACTGCTAGAGGAAAACACAAGTAATATACTTCAATATATATATGTGTAGATAAGAATTTCCTAAGTAGGACTCTATTAATAGCACAGAAAATAGCCCTAAAAATTTACAAATAGGAGTCTGTGAAATTTAAAAAAAGCACAAGAAAGCAAACTACTAGTAGAATGGAAAGTCACCCTCCAGAATGTGAAAATACCTTTACCAGCTATACTTCAGACAAGGCGCCAATGTATAGAATTTATAAAGAACTATAAAAATTAAACACTAAAAAATAAAAGTGACAATCAATAAATGGGCTGTTGAAATAATTTATCTTTCTTAATTTACTTTAGCAATCAAAATAGAACATTTCAAACTCTACATTCTCAGATCTACTGTATTTTAATTTAAAAAAAAAAGATATTCCACCCACAGAAACATATAAGATCCCCAGTTGCTCACAGGTGATTTTTGGTAAAATAATCAAAACAAACAGATATATAACAGAAATGTGAAGATAGAGATTGTGCATATACATTTGCATTTCATCAAAAGCTATAACTAGGTAGACATATATTTTGTAGCATTGAATAATGAGAACTCAAGAGCTGTTAACATAGAAATATCAATTTGATGGTAAAAATACATTGTATTTCTAAATTCCTAGGCAGTAAAAATCACTTTTCTGTCAAAATTCTTACCAGACAGAAAGTTCAACATATTAAGACATAAGATTAAGTTATAAAGTAGAAAGTAAAGAGTCAAGTAAAGTTTCAAGTTTCAATGTTTCCTGTTGGAGAAGTATGTCTCACTTACTTACTCGTTCATTCATTCATTCTGGCTTTTTTGAGACTGTGTTTCATGTAGTTCAGGCCAGCCTTGGACTCCTTAGGTATCCAAGGCTGAACTTTGACTCTTCATCCTTCTGCTTCTACTTGCCAAGTGCTGATTGACTAGTCTCTTAACCTCTGTTATCCCACAGTAAACACTTCTTGCTTAGAGTGGCACCCCAGTTTACAATCTTTTTTTTCTCAGAGAATGGGTTCAGCACGTAGACATTATTAAGTAACAGTTATGATGTTCATATTATGAGATCATGGTTCCCTAGCCATATTTATCAACCTAGGTGTGGGCACAGAAAGCAAACAAAGTGAACAAGTTCTTTATCTCGAATTTAAAATATGGAATGGAAAGCAGAACATAGTGATACATGCCTTAATCCCAGCATTTAGGAGGCAGAGGCCAGCCTAATCTACATAAAGAGTTCCAAGACAGCCAGAGGTACATAGTGAGACCTTGTCTCCAAAAAACCATAACAACAACAGCAGCAGCAACAACAACCACAACAATAATAATATTAACAACAAAACCTGGAATGGAAAGGTTATGAGAATTGACTATAAATCCTGAGCTTTGTGCCATGAGTTGAGTGATAACAAAAACTACATTTAATATTTCTTTGATTTTATTTTTAATTTCCAAATTGAAAATGCATATGCTAGTTGTACTGTCCTTACATATAGGAGGAGAAAACCTCTATACTATATTGTTGTATTACAAAGAAGATAGTTCAATGACTTCGTTCTCACCCTTTTCTTCTCATTCCAAAGCACTTCTGGTTAGGTAAGTTCTTAACATAAACCATATGATTGCATGTTGAATCTACAGGACACAAATATGTGTTGAGAACAATCATTTTTCAAATATAACAGAATATTTATACTCCTTCACTGTTGGTTGGTATACCATGAGAATTGTCCAATATTAAAGTGATAGAATGCTTTAAACTATCTGAACGAAAACTGACAGGAAAAAATATATTTTGAAATCAGGATCATGTGTTTTCTCTAGTCTTTATGGTATACAGGAAACATTATTTTCTTTTGGTTTTGATGGGATAAAATTTCAAGAGCATTGCAAAATATATTGTGCCTGTAATTATGTCCAAATATTAGCTCAAGAACCAACTGCTGAGTGTCTACTACATGAAAGCAACTGTTATAGGTAAAGACTGGAACATTTGTTGTTGGGTAAAATTACAGGTCCTCAGTTAATGACAATGGTAATCAGAGAATGGCCATCACAATAGATGTACAAAGAGACAAATTGTACAGTGTGAGACTTGAAAAATGATTCTGACTTTCTATATAAAATAAACGAACTTTATGAAGATGAAGAAGCATGCATGGTAATCAAGAGGCAAAACAAGAAAGGATTATCAGTCAATGAGTGCATGAGAGAATTTGTATTAAACTTATATAGTTTAAAGAGTTCAACTGAGTTCTGATCAATGGTAATAAAGCACCTATTATGTGTCAGACACTTTGAGAACAAAGATTAAGACGCATGATAATGATGGATAATTTTAAATCATAATTATTAAGGGTCATTGCTTCCTAAGAACTCATAGGCTAGTAGATGAGAAGTGGCTAGAAAGACATAAGTAACAGATGCATAGAATTTTATATAAATGCAGTAACATAATTAGCTACAGAATAAGGGAAAAGAGTGTGAAATTAACTCTGGGGACTGTGTGGTTGTATATTGGTGAGGAGATATATATGCGTTTATCATGGGACATTTGAGCAGTATTTGCATTGTAGGCATTCATCAAATATGAATGTACACAACATCAAGCCTTGAAGCAATATGGTGGGTCCAGAAAACTTTCAGCAATTGACCATTACTGGATCAAGAGGAAATAGTAATAAAAGAAAGTAGACAAGCAGACAGGAATCAGGTTTCAGATGACTGTGGAAGCTGCCCTAAAGCAATTTGGATTTAAATGAGAATAATTTAACTTTTTCAAGTAGAGATGGATTCAGTGGTGACAGTTGGAGTCTATTGGGGACAATTCTAGACTTGGGAAAACTGGGTAGTATGTGATTGCTGCTTGTAGGAGTTTCAGATTTTAGATGGGACATTCAACACTTCCAGAAACAGTGATGAACAAGGATCTTAGAGAGTGTTGAAATATTTGATTCATCATTAACATACAGTTCTCAGTACAAATAAAGCAAAGATGTAATTATGAGAGTTGGCTGTGACACCAGCTTAGAGGTAGAATCAAAATGATCTGCTTTGCCTAAATATCCCAGTGCTGTTTACCTTCTCCAGATTGAAGTCAGATTTGGTTTGAAATGGCCGAGTCTACCGGTAGATAAACTAGAGACTCCAGATGCTGGAATACAAAGTTTAGAGAAGTAAAGAGATG
Source organism: Peromyscus maniculatus bairdii (assembly GCF_049852395.1). NCBI lineage: Eukaryota > Metazoa > Chordata > Mammalia > Rodentia > Cricetidae > Peromyscus > Peromyscus maniculatus. The sequence goes on from NC_134875.1 coordinate 14,756,270, forward strand.
GGAAGGATGCTCCTCAGATACATGAAAGTATTATACATCAGTGATAGGGGCTCAGCTGTGGAGTTGTGATTCAACAGTATGAATTTTCAAGTGTTTCCAGCTATGGAAGATTCATTCTTCAGGAAAAGAAGCTATTAAGCACAAAATCCCAAGTTAATTTGCCATGCTTTTAGTCATTCAATAGATCAGCACTCACAATTGACTACACTAGTAACAACAACAAATATACCAGATATAAAGCTATTAAACTTATGCAAGGCAGGGGAGAAAGGATACACTTATTGAAACTAATAGTTTTCTGTAGTCAGGTCTGTTTATCATATGTTTCCACAATAAAACTGAGGACACAGATTTTTCCCTCTGATTTAGAGAGCTACTAGTCAAGTAATACTCATGCCTTCATAGAAATGGCATTTCAACACAAATTACTTTGATGATGAGTTTTCTATCATGTAAGTTTTTAGCTATCATAGCATTTTAGACAATATAAGGAATCAAACATATCACTTTAAAATACCTTTTTTCATTTTGCTTTTGTGCATTGACTTTTTATCACTGTTCTATGTTGGTGAGTATGTCCTATGACTGCATAATGCTCTTCTTACAATAGTGCACTCACCATTTGAACTTGGCTTTTATTTGGTTGCTGGGGGTCCTAGAACAAAAGGGCACATGTTAGACTGCTTAAGTAACAAATATTTCTTTTCTTACGGCTCTGAAGGCTACAATTCTGAGATAAAGATGTTGGCAGTGTTGGTTCCTTCCAATGTCACTTTCCTTGGTTTGCAGATGGCTGTGTTTTCATGGTATCTATTTGGTTCTGAGATGTGTCTGATGTCTCTCTAAACTCTCTCCTCTTATAAGAACAACAGTTTGATTGGAATAGAGCCCACCTGTGAAGTCTTAGCTATTTTCTTTATTCCCTTAAAGATCCCGTCTTTAAACACAGCTACAATCTGAGATAATAGGGGTTAAGACCCTATATAAGTGAAATCTAGGAGGGTGGAACACTTCAATGCAGAACTCCTTTCTTTCTTTTTTCCCTTCTTCACCATTTCTTGAAACATGTGAGACCCCTCTTTATTTTCATTACCAGCTGGTTTTGTAGGAAGTGTGTTTTGATAGGAAGCCAATGGCTCTATTAGGTTGATGCACTAGAATGTACTTAATGTGTTCACAAGTGCTGGACATTTTCCATTATTGTCAGAATAGCTGCTGTTACAGATAATGCTTCAGTGAGCATCTTTGTGGATATGGCTTTTTCTTTCTCTTCAATTATTTCCTTAGTATAAATCTACAAGAGTGGGACTGCTAGGTCATTTTTATGACTCTTGGTACATTTTGATATATTGTTTTTTAAATGGGCTATGCCAATTTGTGCAGCAACCAGCAGTATATGAGTATGTATCTTGTAAAAAATACTTATATTTGGTGTTATTCCTTAAATTTATTAATTTAATAGGTGCTAAATGTTATCCAATTGCTTTTTAAATTTGTATGACTAATGAGGTTACAAAGTGTTGGGGTTTTTGTTGCAAATTAGAGTAGTTCATATAAAATATCAAATCTTTACTGAAGTTTTAATTTCATGTGTCACTTTAATATAAACTAATGCATCCATTAACAAATTATTTCAGTACATTTGGGGGGCAGTCTGCTCTTTGCCAAGTCTTGTACCATGGTGGAAGACACAAAAGCAATTTGAATACTTGTGTCTAGAATAAGAGGTACAAGTTTTTCTTATTGTCTCTTAGAAGTTTTAAGAAAAAGAGAGGTTTAAAAGACAGCTAATAACAACATATTTAAGTTAAAAACTCATCTAATTCCTGTGTCAGGATCTGAGGATGGTATAGCAAAATACTGTTACATGTATTATGGTCCAAATACAAAGAAAAATAACTGAGTCCTCTAGGTCACAGAAGTGAGCTTTGATCCTTCTGGCATCAGGGAAGTTTTTCCTGAGAATTCTCCTGAAGAGTCTAATCTGGAAGGCAACAAAGAGCTGGCATGGCAACGGATGATGGAGACCAAACATAAAAGAAAGTTTGAAAAGCTCCTTTGAGGGAGAAAATAGCACAAGTTTTGTAGAAATTGAAAGAAGAGAAATGGCAGATGAAGTCAGAGATTGAACTAGTATCTGTATTCTTTAGCTGCTGCATTGCTAAACTTCCCTAAGTCAACTGTGAGTCCTTCTTCTGAAGATATTGAATATGCATGCCCACCATCAGTTTCAGAGAAAACAGAGACAATTGGTGATATGGACAGCAAAGAAAACACATGCCACAATTTAGTTACCTTGGAAAACAACCCAACAAGGTAAACAGTCTTAGGCCTTTGATCTGAGTTATCAAAACGAGGCTTGGTGGTGCATGCCTATAATCCTGGATGCTCCAAAGAAGAGGCAAGAGTATTGGTGTGAGTTTGTGGTCAACCAGGTATACATAATGAGTTTCAGAACATCAAGGGCTAAATAATGAAATACTGTCTCAAAACAAAAACAAAAGTCATATGAATCCATGCATACCACTTCCAAGTGAACATAAAAGCCTTCTTCCAAAATTTTTGGGTAAGATCTGCCCAACTTCGTTCTCTTTTTTTTTTCAGTAAATATATGTTTTTCTATACTCTCTTTTGTTTTCCTATCCTTACATGTATCTATTTTCAATGAAACCCATTTAGATATTACTAGGTCTATATTTAAGTCTACTTCAAGTATCAATCACTTGAACTCAGTCTTAAAGAGTTATTGCCTAGTATCTAGGTGAATAGATTTCTCTAGAAGTTTCACACTCATTCATTAATGGTGGAAATCACTTTCTTCACACCACACTTCTCTAAAAATAGAACAATTTGAATGACTATAAGGTTTCCTGATTCTCAGTTTTCCAAATGATAGGGCAAACAATGTGATGCTTGATCAATAGTATTATAATACAAATGGGAATTGATCAAATCCATGGACATCAAGAATAAATGCATTTGCATAATTTAAAATTCTAAGTAAATGCCCAGTAGTAGAATAAGCTATGTGGGCTTTCAGGTTAACTAATTCCCAATTCTCCTTCTTTAAAAATACAGTAAAAATGGTAGTTAAAAATGAAAAACCTGAGATGAGCGATCATTTTTCTTAAAACACAAGAGGAAAATTAATTCAAATATTCCTTTACTTGAAGTGCACAATTAGCAAAGTTTGGAATGGTCCCAAGTGACAGTTTCAATCTTGGCTCTTCAAATAAAAGCAGACATATTTTTAGACTGTAGAACTGACTAAGATGTAAGTGGCTTGCAGTTAAAGTAATTGCATATCTGGTGGTGGTAAGTGAATTACAGGAGTGACGAATGCTGGTACTTAAATAATTTGAAGCAAACAACATCTCCCTTCTGCACGGAGCAGATCTGAAGTCAGTAAAACATCTGTTTCATTTATTCTGCTCTTGCCTTCATGGCTGAGGCCTGGTTCCCAGTTTGAGCTGATGCCATCCAATCACACACTGCAGGCAGCAGTGCCCTCTCAAACACCGTCCAACAAACAGAACGTCAAATGTGGTTTCTAAAAGCAAACAGGTTCGTTTTCTAAAAAGTATCAGAAAAGAAAGAAAGTGCCCCTCAATATATAACATTTAGCCTTGATGAAAGTTTATATTCTTGTTTCAGTAGGCATGACAGTTTTTTTTCTAGAAATAGGAAGATATCTAGTGCAATGGTGCATGCTTTCCTGTCTACAGAGAATGCTTTTTATCACCAACTCTCCATTTCCAGCCTTCAAGGTTCACTCAAATTCTGCATTTTCATTCTACCCTTTTATAGTGATTTTCTTTCCCCTTTCCTTCCTATACTCTTGGGTTACTGTAGTGCTTATCATTGTGCATTATAATAGCTATTCAATGGTCTTTCAGCCTTCTCTAGTAAATAATAAAGTTATAGAAGACAGGGGGAGGATGCTCAGCTCAGCTCAATAGCTAAGATGGTTCCTGGCACATGATAGTATTTACTAAATCTTTTGAATTATATATCAGAATTAAAAGGTGGGTTTCTTTCAGGCAATCAACCTCAGATAATTTAGGTAATACTTTAAATATTAATTTAAGCAACATATATAGTGAAGGCACTATTTGGAAATCATCCAAATGACCCTTTTAGTAAGAAATCAATCAACCATGGTCAATCTATGCAGCAGTATAAACCTAAGAGTCTACTTCCTTGACTACTTGTCAATCATGTTCTTCTAAAAGGTCTCCAGATGCTATGCTTGACAAATTCATGGCTGAATAGATTTGGGGAATGTTCTACAGCCCATCTGGTAAACAAATTTTCCATTTTAAAGTAAGAAAGTCTTCAATATTTGGAAACTTTTCTAGAAGAGGGGGTTGGGAAGTAAATAACAAAAACCATAAAAGCATTCTGATATCTATCTCTTCTAAAGTTCAAGAATATCTATTTTTCAAAACTCCCTGCTTAGACAGTACAAACCTGACCTTTAAAATAAATTGGGAACATAAACTTGATAAATTTGTTTGATATGTATTTTTAATTATCACGGTCATTGAGCCAATTCCACTAAAATATGCAACCTGATCATTGATTAAATGCCTGTTTATACATTCAACTAAGCTAATAAGTTATGTAGATTCACCACCAACTCTACAGCTGGATCTCTGAAATATGAAATTGGATCAGTATGGTGCAAGGTTTTGTTAATAAGATCTACAGAAAAGATGACATGTGAACATCCTGAGTATTAAACTTGGAGAGTCAGTTACCATAAAAGTGTGACTATGTTAAGTACAGGGTAGAATCAATGAAGTATGAAATATGAGCTGCATTTGCGGGACACTGTTTGCAAATCATACCCCTTTCTCAGCAAAATTATCTGCCTTTATACAAAATGGAATCAAACTTAGGAACATATCTGATGTGATGTCAGATATCTGTAATTCAGCAATTGGGAGGCACAGGAGGGAAGAAGTAGCTACAAAACTAGCTTTGGCCTCAAAAAATTAGAAACAGATACCAGTCTATGTAGTATTTATGGGTCTCATTATTCCTGAGATCTTATTTAACAAAATATTGACATTTAGTGCATTTGAATCCCTGTATGTGCACAGTTTAGCTAGAATTATATCTCACCTAAAAATGTTTCCTGGACCTAGAGAGATGGAACAACAGCTTACAGCATGTATTTCTTTTGTAGAAAACCTGAGTTTGGTTGCCAGCACCAGGAGATCTGATGTCCTCAGTCCTCCATAGACATTTACATTCATATGCACACACCCACACACAGACACAGACACAGACACACACAGACACACACACACACACACACACATAAATCAAATTTAATCTTTTAAAACCTAAAATATTTCTTAAAAACCTTTCAACTTTGTTTTTGATCCAGAAATATAGGAATTTTCCACCTTTCAACCTATATAATATATTTTAAAGTTACTCTCTGACAGCCACTCAAGAGCTTTTAGTCTAAAAAAATACTAAGTGCACAATAATTAGGCAATTTTCCCTGAGTTTAAGTACAGAGGAACTATATTATTTACTCTTGGAATAGACTGGGAAACAAAGAAAACAGACTTCTTTGCTTCTCCTTTCATAGATATTAGTTTGTCATTACCACATGAAAAAATAAACTTTATCACAGGCTGGGGAAATTTAAAAATAAAGTGAATTCCAAACATCTAATGTTTTTCCCCACAATGGGCCACCAAATTAAAATGCCTCTATGCTAGAATTCATATCTTCCTTTTAAAAGTAATTCGTGGATAGTGAATATATCTCAGTGGCAGAGTACCTGTTCATTATGCACAAAGTCTTGAGTGTAGTCATCAGTACCCCAAAACACACAAAAGAAAAAATCATTTTAAATTAATATCACATCCTATTTTAATATCAGCATATTTTTCTCTTTATACTACCTATGTGTAAATTGTTTTCTCTAAACTGATAATAAGAATTATGTATAGCAGTGGCTTATATTCTCAGCTAAAATAAAGGCCAAAATACAGATTACTACAACTGTTAACTTAATATCATATGAAATGGTTTCATAAGGAATACATGCATAATCATGTGATGATAGCTTGATACAGACAATATGAATTTGTATTAGTAATATTGTTGCAACATCATGAGGGAATATCCCAATAAACTTTATATTGGCCCTTTATCTCTGTTATGACACCCTTTGGCTTTTTAGATATTTTTTATATTTTTCCTTCCATTGAGATCTAGGCACATGATTTCTGCTATTATTTGAAAAGTAGCCTTCTGGTAAAGTGTTGTATAAAGACCATTTGAAAGACAGAGTATAAATGAAGTGTTGGTTGGCTGGATACTCCCAGGGAAATGGGAAACATACAGAACTTTCCAAATACTAATCTGTCAAAATTATTGTGATCTGCTGGCAATGTAAAAGGACAAAGGGTGTTTATTTTTCTGCCTCAAGTTCCCTGATCCTTGGGGTGTCTTTGATAGCAGCAATGATGAAAATGGTGCATAGGCCTGGAAAGAAATATGTCCTTAGTTCTGCAGTCAAGAATGCCAGAAGGGAGCTCTGGTTAGTTATGTCCTCTCCAAGAGCACCCTTACCTGGAGATGATATGCAACTGAAGCTCCAGTTCAGATACCAATCCCCTCTAGTGTTCAGCCTTGGAACTGAATCTCTAGATTTTCTTGCTGGGAGTAAGTTATATACATTGCCCAATTTTAGCCCATTTTCTGAGTGATATTAGTGTTACCTCTTCAGAAATGGGAATTTTTTAGTAGCCTTGAAGATCCAGCAGGGGAGACTCACTTTTTCCTAGCCAAGAGAATGAAATCTACTTCTGAAAGGAGAGATAATATTCTAGCTGGGCCAGATAATCATCTGGCCAAGAAAGGTTGAGTCATTTTAATGCATGTTAAAGAGGTGTGAAGAATAATTCTCCCTTTAATGAGATAATGCACTTTTGTTTCCCAGGATAACTAATTTCTCTGAAGTCCCTTAGGAAACTGTACTCATAAAGGTAGGTTAAGCTTATCCATTTTTCTGAATTACTTAAAAAGGCATATTTTTCCCTTTTCTTGCTTTTTACTAACCTCTCCTTCCTTTGGACACTTGCAAACTATCAGCATTATTTCCAACACTATCTGGGCTTTCTCAGTCTTCTCTTCTGAAGTTATCTCCCTCCCAGCCACTCGATCATGTGACAGCTTAGAGATAGCAGAGCTTTCACTCTTCCTCATCTCCATCTGCTACCTCTAGGCAGCTGCCAAGGTTCCCAGCTTGTTTACCCTATGGTTGGTCTCTTAAACTCTAAAAAGTGTTGTCCTCAAAATATCTTCTGAGTACATTATTAGATTCTTTGGAGACTGAATACCCCAAAATTGAATTTCAATTTCTGGGTAACAATGCACTCTAGATGGGTCTCCACAAAATTTTCAGGAACAATAATTCCAAAGTAGTCCAGTGATACAATGTGCATTTACAATGGACTGATGTTATATAAAACCAATTTTATAAATATCAGAACAGAAAAATAATAACAATCACAACAAACTGCAGGTAAGAGCCTTGAAGTCCTCTCAGTAGTTTGGGCTTAATTCAACTCTATAATATCCTTCATGACAGTATTTTCTTCTTTGTACCATGTTCAAGTCTCAAACTCCTTTCCATAACTTTGTTCAAGGAGAAATTCAACAGTACACCTGTCACTCTAACTTCAATTAAGGTTTACATTAATTGCACATGGTTTTCTTATTTTAATGCTGTGAAGGCAGAGAGAAACCTACTTCTCAAGCCACTGAGAATGGATGATGGGTAGCAAGGATCTACCTAAGATTTTGAAGTTAACCTATTCAAGATTTTCAATCTTTTTGGGTCATTAACATTTCTAATTTAATACCTTCTATTTTTATTAGCTAATTCAAATACCGTTCCCCCATCGTAGTCAAAAACTATTCTCTTTGCTCTAAATTTTCCACTTAATAATAAATTTTTGTATTGAATAGAGTTATACATTTACTTTTTGTATTTATTTTCAGTTTTTCCTAAACACAGTTGCAAAATAACAAGACTGAATGGTTATGATTATCTGAGATTTTTAAAAAGACACTTTTGGAAGACAAAAAGCATCACAGACAGAAAGATCGTGACTGAACCCTTTAAGGAGCCACAATCAGCTTGGAAATCCTTGGAATCTACAAGAATGATAATGAAATCACTAAAAAGGGACTTAAAAAAGACACTTAAGAACTTTAGTTTTTCAAATATCACATACACAAAGACAAAAGCAGAAATCACTGAGTTCCAAAATAAGTACAAGTAGAAATGTTAAAAACCACATTTTTAAATTACATGAATTGAAGTCAGAATAAATTTAAAGAAAAAGAAAACATCAAATCACTTTAAGGTGACATATGACCATTCTAAAATCTTTTGGGTAAAGGAAACCAAATTGTCAAGCTTCCACTATTGGCCTGACATTGTAACTTTTGAAATTGTCATCAAAAGCTATACTTAGAGGAAAATTCAGAGCTTCAGATAACTTATTACAACATTTAAAACATAAACATGCTCAAGTCTCTATTATCTCAAAATGTTGTCCTACACTGATTTTGTATTTCTCCCTACTCACTGCAGCCACATCCATACATCCTTTCACTCACGGTCCAAATTGCATTCATCTGAACCAACATAGTACAGTAGAATTCTAATGTGAGCTACATATGCACTTTAAAATGTTCTAACAGTCACATTTATAAAATTAAAAATAGACACAATTCAGCTTAATAATATGGTTTAATCTAATACCATCCAAAATACTATCATTTTAACATAACCAATGTAAAAATATTTTCAGTCTTCAAAATGCACTGTATTTTACATCAATGGCTGCTTTGGATATTGCTCTGTATAAATAAAATGCTGATTGGCCAGTAGTCAGGCAGGAAGTATAGGCAGGACAAGCAGAGAAGAGAATTCTGGGAACAGTAAGGCTGAGTCATCAGATGCTGCCAGATGCTGCCATGAGCACCAGCATGTAAAATACTGGTAAGCCATGAGCCATGTGGCAAGGTATAGATTTATAGAAATGGGTTAATTTAAGATAAAAGAAATGGATAACAAAAAGCCTGCCATGGCCATACAGTTTAGAAGCAACATAAGTCTCTGTGTGTTTACTCAGTTGGATCTGAGCTGCTGCAGGACTGGCGGGTGAGAGAGATTTGTCCTGATCATGGGCCAGGCAAGACTGGAGAAAACTTCAGGTAGAAATGGCTCCTTCACTTTACATATAGCACATATTAAATGTTCAGTAGCAACATGTAGCTAGCAATTATCATAGTAGAAAATATGGTCCATGTGCACTATACAGTACCTTTGCTTGGAGTGGACCACATTGATCATGCAAATTTCAAATCAGAGGGTCATCTTTCCTGTACACTTTTATCTATTCATTGAGAATTTCATAGATATATACAATGATCATTTTTCACTCTTGATAACCTCAACTTTCCAGAAGTTAAAATTAGCATTTTCTGTCTTAGAATTTTGTTGTCCGATTCTAACCATCATTCCCCTTTTGCTACCCATCTTATTCTTTTTCTACTTCACAGTGTCTTTTTTTAATCTCTTCTTGACATTTTCAGTTTAGATCTCCTAGCAGTTCTCACTTTATTAGGGTTGAACCTTGATGAGAGCTTTTCAACTCCACCTCTGTGTTTGTTGACTATTTCAGAAGGGTTCCCAAGACTTGAGAGCATCAGTATTACTTGGCATCTGCTTGAAGTCTACAATCCCAGGCCCAACACCAAACCCACAAATGAAGAATCAGCTATTTTTTAAGGTCTTTGGGTGGTTTATATGCGCATTGAAATTTAAGAAACATTGGAATTTAGATGTAGTTCAATGGTAATGTACTTGCCTACATATGTGAAATCCTGGCTTTGATTACCAACAGCACCAAACAACACTGAAAAACTGTGTTAAGCTTAGATCTCTAGTGATATTACATTTCTAATGCCTTTCTCTAATGTGTTTTTCTAATGGTTACCTTGCTAACCTCTCAAAGGTAGGACATATATAATTTCTTCTATGGAAACTCAATTGTGTCCCTGTATTTCCAAAAATAATGATACATATCTATTCCCAGTTCTCTTTACTCTTTGTGTATTATGACATGATTATAGCAACTATCAAATAAAAAATAGTAAATGGAAAAATAAAGTCAACGTAGATAAATATGTGAAAATACCTGCATATTAATTGGTTTTCTTAAGTGTACTGACATCCCAAACTCTTTCTGTGATACCTGGTTATTAGATCAAAATGCAACTCTGTTGAAATTTTATAGGTCTTACTTCCATGCACAGTACTGTTCAGCCCAAATCCTGAATTTCTTCACTGGAAAATCAGTATGTTTTGATTTATTAAATGCTTTCATTATGAAAGTATCTGGTTATAAAGAGCATAATCATGACTAACAATTTTGGAGTGAGTCTGTTTCCTTAGCTACTCTGCTAAATCCGTCTCATACTTTAAAATGTCATCTTCAACATAGCATTTTATAAGGATTTTAGAAAGAGCTGTGACATATTTTAAATCATCAATTACTGCTGGAACATTAAAGGAAAGGGTAGCTGAGAGCTTTATTCTGATTTTCTAGCATATTAACTGTACTCAGAAATGATTAGTTATGTCTCACAAATCTGTTCTGTTTGTGGTTTATTATCTATTTTCCTCCTGGATTCAGATGCTGGAGTCATTTTTTGCAAAGCTGCAACATTATTCCATTCATTTTAATATAATATAATATTAATTATTTGAGAATTTCACACAATATATTTTGATTGTATCCTCATCCCTCCTATGCCCTAATTCCTTTTATGTCCACCACAACCTCCACACTCTCTCACAACTTCATGTCCTTTTAGTTTTCTGTTGTTACTTTATTTGTTTTTAATTTTAAAAGTTATAATACAATTATATCATTTCTCCTTCCCTTTCCTCCCTCCAAAGCCTCTTGTATACCCTTCCTCACTCTTTCAAAGTCAGGGCCTCTTTTTTCATTAGATATTTCTGCATACAATTATGTATGGGTATACACACACACATATATATATATATATATATATATATATATATATATATATATACACACACACATAAATACAACCTGTTCAGTCTGTATAATGTTACCTGTATGCATATTTTCAGGGCTGACCATTTGATATTGGAAATTGCTGTGCTCTTCCCTGGGGAAGATGACTTTTACCACTCTCAGCATTCCTTCATTGCCTATAGTTCTTTATGTAGGACTGATGTCTCATTTTAATGGAATAATGACAAGTTCATTCACCAGCTAGTCTTGGATCAGTATCAGTAAGCTTTTTGTCACAGTGACAAATACCTGAACAACAAAGGGAAGAATGATTTAGTTTGGTCTAGTTTCAGTCCAGGTGAACTTGTTTCATGTTTCCAGGACTCTAATATGGCAGTACATCATGGCAGAAGAATGTCATGGAGCAGAAATGTCCAAATCATGCATACAGGAAATAGAGACACAGAAAGAGTATTTGTCTATGGGGTTTCTTTCCCTTTCATTCCATCATGGCATCTAACCCATTGGATAGTGCCAACCATATTCAGCCTATTCAGTACAGGGTTTTCTGTTTTTCTCTTTTGTTAATCCTTTCAAAAATCACCTTTACAAACAAAACACACCCAATGGTATATTTTATTACCCCCCTAGTGTTTCACAATCCAATCAAGTTGATAATTAAGAGCTGAAGATGCATGCAAATGAGTTTACATTATATGCCTTGCTCATTTTGTCTGTTGTGACAGCAAAAGACAACTACTGGTCAGACTAGGAAACCACCTTCAATAGAATGGGTGCATCAATAGAATGTATGCTGGAAGAAAACATTGCTGTCTTAATTAGGATTTTATTGCTGTGAAGAGACACCATGACCATGGCAACTCTTATAAAGGAAAACACTCAATTGTGGCTGGCTTACAGTTCAGAGGTTTAGTCCATTATGATCATGGTGGGAAGCATAGCAGCACACAGGCAGACATGGTGCTTGAGAGGCAGATGAGAGTTCTACATCTAGATCTGCAGGCAGCAGTAAGTGACAGTGACACACTGGCCAAGGCTGAGCATCTGAAACCTCAAAGCCCAGCCTCAGTGACACGTTTTCTCCATCAATACCACACCAACTCCAATAAAGACATACCTTATAATAGTGCCACTCCCCATGGGCCTACGGGGGCCAATTTTTCAAACCACCACAGTTACCAAAACTAAATTCCCCCCACCTCATTCTTTTGACCATGTGTTTAAAATTTGAAGGCTTTTTTTTTTACAAGACTATGGCAAACAAAGAAAACTTCTTTCCTGAAATTTTAAATTTTGATTCAATAAAATCAGCAGCTAACAAACATAAACCACAGTTCTCTAAATTCTGGGGAGAAAATAAGCAGATAAAAGATATAAACTTTAATTCTCTGCAGTGTTTCTGTCCATTTTCTGTTGCTATAATTGCATGTCAAAGAATAGGTAACTTATAAATAAAAGAAGTGGATTTGGACTCACAGTTGTAGAGCTTGGGAAGTTCAAGACTCAGAATCTTCATCTGCAAATGTTCTTATTTCTGTCAGGTGCCATATGCAGATTCCTATGGCAAAATAGTACATCATCAGGTGAGACAGCAAATAATATGGACAGATTGTTTTTTTTATAACAAATCCATTTTGTCAATATTTGTGAATCCCCAATCCAATAATCTATGAATTCAATTTGCAACTTGTGAAATTTGTAGTGTACACAAAAATTCAAAAGAAAAGTAAAGCTTCCTTTAGTTCATCACTAACAAAGAAGAAATTATCTCCTGATAATGTTAAAATACAAATTCCCAAAGTTCATCTGGGACAATTCCAATTCAATAACTTTGAATAAGTCTTAATGAAAATGGTGAATGAGACTGAATTTAGGGAAACTGTGGAAGCCTTTTGAGGAAAGATTTTTGACCAAATTACTAAATTAATAAAAAATGAAAAGTGGAGTGAAAAATAAAAGGAAAAATATTAAGAGTTTAAAAATAAATACTTGCAAACAGAATGCAGATATAAAACATCATCCCAAACCCAGATGCATAGATGCTAGCATAAAAACTTAACAGCAAGGGCACCATGTCTCAAGTAGAGCCCAGCAACTCTACCACAGCAGGCCCTGAGACCTGCAACTTAACATTAACACAAGACAAAGACCTTCAAATAGCCTTTATGAATATGGTAGAGATTCTTAAGGAGGAAATGAATAAATCCCCTAAAGACAGCTATGAAAACACAAACTGTGGGTGGAAATGAATAAAACATTTTAAGACATGAAAGCAGACACAAAATGAATAAAGAAAACCTAAACTGAGTGAAATCTGGAAATGCAAATTGTAGGATCTTGAACAGGCAAGCCTCACCAACAGAATAGAAGAGATGGAAGAGAGAATATAAGGCACTGAAGACATGATAAAAGAAGGGGATATTCCAGTCAAATAAAATGTTAAATCTAAAATAATTCTGGTGCAAAACATCCAGGAAGTCTTTTTTTTTTTTGGTTTTTCGAGACAGGGTTTCTCTGTGTAGCTTTGCGTCTTTCCTGGAACTCACTTGGTAGCCCAGGCTGGCCTCGAACTCACAAAGATCCACCTGCCTCTGCCTCCCGAGTGCTGGGATTAAAGGCGTGCGCCACCACCGCCCGGCCCAGGAAGTCTTGAACACTATAAATGATCAAATTTATGAAAAATAGGAATAGAAGAAGGAGAAGAAACTTGGGTGTAAGGAACAGAAAATATTTTCAACAAAATCAAGAAAAAAAAATCCCTAACCTAAAAGTAGATATACCTGTCAACGTACAAGAAGTATACAGAAAACCAAATAGACTGAACAAGAAAATAAATTCCCCTCAGCACATATAAACAAAACACGAAATGTACAGAACAAAGAAAAAACGTTAAAAAATCTGCAAGAGAAAAAGACCAAGTAACACATAAAGGCAAATGAAATAGTAGAATAACATTTCACATCCATCGGAGACTCTAAAAGCCAGAAGGACCTAAACAAACATACTAAAAACTCAAAGGACCACAGATGCCAGCTCAGACAAATATACCTAGCAAAACTTTCAATAACAATAGTTGGAGAAAATAAGACATTCTATTATAAAACCAAATTTATACAGTATCTGTCTATAAATCCAGCCCTAGAAGGTACTAGAAGGAAACCTCCAACATAAAGAGATTAAGAACACCCAATAAAACACAGAGACCAAGTATTCCCAGACAAGCAAATCAAAAGAGTCACACACACACACACACACACACACACACACACACACACACACAAACCAACAACAACAACAGCAGCAATGACAACAAAATAACAGGAATCAACAAATACTGCTCATTGATAACTCTTAACATCAATGGTCTGAATATACCAATATAAAAAAACAGACTAACATAATGAATGCAAAAAGAGGATCAGATAAACAATTTAAATGACTGTAGAGGCAGTCATTAAATGTCTCACAACCAAAATAAATGGGAAAAAAATTACTAACTACATAGCCTATAGAGGAATAATATTCAAAATATAAAAAGAACTCAGAAAATCAGATATCAAGAAAACAAATAGCCCAATTTAAATATGTCGTACTGATCTTGAATGTCCAAGAAACACTTAAATGTTCAGCATCCTTAGCAATCAGGGAAATGCAAATCCAAACTACTTTGAGATTTGTATCTAAGACTGGTCAAAATGGCTAAGGTCAATAAAATAAACTGCTGGCAAGGACATGGAGCATGGGGAATACTTACCCATTGCTGGTGAGAGTGCAAACTTGCACAGTCAGTATTGAAATCAGTGTGACAGTTCCTCAGGAAGATGGTACTCAATCTACCTCAAAATCCAATTATACCACTCTTGGTCATATACCCAAAGGCCACTTCATACTACAAAGAGACACTTGCTCAACCATGATCTTTGCTGCTCTATTCATAATAGCTTCAAATGGAAAGCAACCTAGATGTCTATCCAACCTAGAAAAATGGATAGATAAAATATGGTATGTTTACAAAATGAAATATTACTCAGCCATTAAAAAAGTAAAATCATGAAATTATCAGGTAAATAAATCCAACCAGAAAAAAGTCATCCTGAGTGAGGTATCCTAGACCCAGAAAGACAAATATGGTATATATTTGCTTCTGTGTGGATATTAGTTATTAAGTAAATCAAGCTACAATCCATAGAAACATAAAGGTAAGACATAGAGTAGGGGACTAATGTGGAAGATATAGATCTCTCTAGGAAAGGGAAATAGGATAGATATCTAAGAATGGATTGGGGGAGGCTGGAATGGAAGTATCAAGAGCAGAGGGGGAAGAAGGGAAAGGGAGAGAATGCAGGCAGAGATAGTTGAAATTCAAGGCCATTTGAGGGGTCCTGTGGAAATCTAATACAGTAGAATCTAACCCAGATGCTATTTTTAATTGACAAGCACTTGCAAATGAAAAATTAAATTTCTTTATGGAGTCTCACTGAGGGAACAAATTACTCCTAGGGTAGGCTGCATACCCAACAGTGTATGGCCAACATCAAATGAATTCAAGAGCATCTTTGGACGTTCCCTGTCTCATAATTCAGTGTCAGGGTTTTTCTTAATTTTATCTCATCTTTTACTTTTATTTTATTTTCCCCTCATTTTACCCTACAGATACTTTGGGTATATATTATGGCTTCCAGGTTAGTGGGTTTTTATGGGATTCCTGAGTGTGCAAATGAATGGGTTTCTGCATCTGCATGTTTCTTGTGCCTTTTCTTGTGCTCCTTTCCTTCTGTGTGTTTGTTTTGTCCTATCCAAATGTGTTAGTTTTTTATATTATACTGGACTATAGTATACTATATTGTATTGTATTGTATTGTATTGTATTGTATTGTATTGTATTGTATTGCATTGTATTATTACCCCTTAGAAGCCTGTTTGTTTTCTAATGAGAGACAGAAATGGGGTGGATTCAGATGGGAGGGAAGGGGAGAAGAAACTTGAAGAAGTGGAGGGAGGGAAAACTGTAATCAGGATGTAGTATATGAGAAAAATTCAATAAAAGGAAAAATAATGAGAAATTTGAAAAAGAGAAAAGACAACACTCAGAGAATATTCACACAATGTTGTAAGTACTATATCATACATTTTTTCCATTTCCTTTTTTGAAATATGATGAGTGTGAATATGGAAACAGGAATTCGTAAAGTGTCACTGAGTGAAGGAGAGTAACAGAATAAAATTGGAACAATAGGTTAAACTCTCAGTGTTACAAATACTAAATTCTGGACTTCTTCTTCATTCTTCCATCAAGCAACAAGAACCATGTAGGTTCCATTTCATACAACCTACCAGTAAGTAATGGTAACAAAAGTAGTGATGACTAAGTTGCTTGGCAGAGAACCAGAAGAAACAGAGTAAGCAGTGACCTATGTAAGATGCTCTTAAGCTACCACAGGGTTGAAGGAACCTAGACAACCTTAAAAATTAAAAAAAAAGTGTAGAATTATGTGTGATGTGTGCTCAGATAGCAAACACTCAGATTTAGCACCGATGCCAAGAAGATCCAGGCATCACATCTCACTCAACATTTCTACACTACTCAACTTTTTATGTCTGGATCCCTGACTTTATTATGTCAGTAATGAACAAATGGAACCTTCTGAGAAGGGCAATCTTTGAAAAACATTTTTGGAAAGGAGTGAGGGTTGTCCCTAAATCTATATGGAGAAATATTATCTAGTTTTCAGTCATCATACATAATCTTATTTATGGGGTTGAAATTTGTCCAATTTGTAAGAAGTCTGCATTTGCAAAGCTCACATAGGAATCCACACAATCTCAATACAGTCCTCAAATGAGTATCCTGACAGATGATATGTTATTAGAAAGAGTCACACCTCAGCAGTTAACATGGCCCAGGATAACAGAATCCCTTAGACACAGTCAAACAGCAGAAACACAGCACTCCAATCAACAAGATGATCAGCTGCCTCCTCACACTGCATCAAAAAATGTACCTAGCAGAGAGCTGTTTGCCGTAAATAGACCAGCCCACCTGCTTTCATGAGCCATATATAGGAATGCGAGGAACTAAAATGCACAAGCTTACAAAAAGCACAAAACTCCAGAGTTCATTAGTTGCTTACAACATACTAATGTAAAAGGGAGTTTCTAAGAAAGAAATCTTGAATCCTATTAGTACTGAGAAGGAATTCCCCTACTCTTTCTCCTTATCAGTTCTGTACTCCCAGATCCTTACTCAAATACAAAGGTTTTGATACAGATAATTGAAAATACTTAGGAAATAATATACTATTTGAAGGCCTGACACATTTTTAAGAACTACTTTTCCTTGTCCTTAGGAAAGTGGAATTGATTCTGTCTTGTCTTTCTCTTTACTATATGAAGATTGGGTACATTTTTGCCAAGGCTCTTCATGATTAGCCATCGGACTTTGCTTTGCGGGAAGGTCATTGTGTGGCATACATCAACATTTATATTTTCATAATTTTACAGAGAATTTTACCAATTCACGTCCCCCATTAAGATACTCTAAGCATCAAGATATAAAAGTAAGGACAGGGGAATAAATTAAACTCCCTCAAATGTTGTATACCATCAGCCAATATGGAACTCCACTTCAAAAGTCTAAGCTTGTCAGTTTAAATCCAAACCTCAGAGAAGTAAAGGTTAATACTGATCTTTCAGATCATTAAAAAAAAAAACACAGTAAGAAATTGAACCTGACAAGCATAAGGATACAAATAATAAGGAGAATCATTCAAAATGTTAAAACAATGAATGTCTTTTTGGACAAGACCTAAATAGCACAGAGTGGGGAAAGCAAAAAACCAAATATTGTATCAGATTTTAAAGTATCTACACAGAAGAAGAGTGAAGCAACAACCTATATATCTGACAAAGGTTTAGCCAGAATACATAAAAAGTATTAAAAATCAATAATCAATAAATAAAGTTATTTAAATATTGGCAGTATATACCCTGGTTATTCTTCAGTGAAATGTTATTCAATGCAATTATTTTTTTACCTTTTACTTAAGATGGGAAAGACTAAACAGACACCTCTTCTTACTCAAAAGCCTAAATGTGGCATTGGGGACTCGAGTTTGTTCCCACATAGCAGCTGACAACCATCTGTAGCTCCAGCTCCAGAGGATCTGACAGCCCTTCTGGCCTCCACAGGCACCAGGCATGCATGTGGCTTACTTAATTGCTGAAGATATTCACACACAAATACAAAATAAAAATCAATAAATTGTTTTTAAAATTATGAACATAACAAGTGCCATTGAGTGTATGGAGAACAGAGGAAACTTGAACACTGTTGGAGGGAATGCACAGTCACTGTCCAATACAGTATGGGGATTCCTCAAGATTAAAAAGAGATCTATAATATGGTGGAAGGAAATGAAGTCAGTATGTTGAAAAGAGAACCACTCCCACGCTTTCACTATAGAAATATTCACAACAGTCAAAAATAAGACTAGGTGTCCATCAACTAGAGAACAGATACAGACAACATGATATACATAACCTGAGGAATACTATTCAGTCTTAAAATCTTAAATCTTAGTTAGAGATGCAGTTCAATAGTAGATTGCTTACTTGCCAAGAATGGCCCTGGGCCCAACCTACATTACCACAAGAAAAATAAATACAGAAATAGAGGGAGGAAGGAAAGATGTCTATAAAAGTCATAAGGAATCATATAATTATTTACCTAAAACTGCATACAATACATTTAAGTCTATGTGTATACACATACATATATAGTTTAAATGAAATTATCCAGCTTGTGCTGAAAACACTCCTCTCCAGAGCCACAGACTATCTGATAACCCCCCCACCACCACCACCAATACCAGGCATCGGAAATCCCCTTTCAACTTGTTTGTCAGAGTTGTCCAAGAGACTCCCAAAGTAACACAGGCTATTGCTGTCTTACTTGGTTGCCTCTCAGAGGTTGAAGGCAAATCTCTATTGTTGAAGACACCATGCGTATCAGAGACAAGAAATACAGAACCCAACCTGGATCTGACCTAAAAGCTATCTTCCTAAAGACTAGCTTCCATAGACCCAGAAGGTGTTATGAAAGTTTCCAAGGGAAGGAAACAACAAATAATCCTACCTGGAAATAATACCTATGGGCCAAAAGGCTGACCAGCATGGCACTATAACCCTAAGAGTAAAATGTTGGCAATAACCAACAGCATGGAAGAGTTTTGCATGTCTGGTAATGGAAACCTGCTCAAGTTATCAGGACTAGTGAAGTCATGGATCCGAGAATCTATCACCACCATTTTATTAAAATAGCATAATTCCTAACTGAATTCTAAATATTTATCCTTATATCTACTGATAAGCATAGCTCTCACCTGTCATCAAAGACACTTCTCTCGGAAACAAAAAACATTTAAAAAAAAACATAACTGGTCAAGATGCAGGGCACAACTAATTGTGGAGTAAACAGGTCCAATTGATACATCTACAACTCAAGTATCCATCTAAGACTCAGGAACATTACAGAAGAGAGATCAAAAGATTTTAAGAGCCAGAAAACAAGGAAATTGTCTATGAGAATGCATCATCTATAAATGACAAGGAAACTTTACCAAAGATACCTCAACACTACAGCTGTCTAAAGAAGACCAGAACAAGAACAGCACAAATAGACACACTAAAGTGGAAAAAGAAAATCTCATAGGTCTCCACCCCTAGACAAAGAACTATAGGTAATTAATGAATTCTGAGAAGAGAAATATTCTTACCTACGGATGTGCCACCTAATTGCAACTCTAAAATCATATACACATAAGTAACACAAAATGGAATGAGCAGGTTAGATTTGTATCTAACCATTTATATTCATAGAGACAGATTTATAGATGTCAATGTAATTTTATATGTATGTATATGTAACAATAACAAAGAAAAAGAAATCATGGTTTTAAGAGGGATCAAGGAAGGGTACATGGAAAGGATCAGAAGGGAAAAATGATAGTTACATTTCAATTTTTAAAAAAACTTTGAAAAGAATATTAATATTTGTGACAACATGAGATCCTTATGGGAAACAAAGTAAGTCAAGCACAAAATGAAATGTTTCCACATGATCTACTTTATATGTGAAATTATCTAATGGAAGTTGAGAGCAGAATGGTGTTGTCAGAGGCTGCAGATTCATGCCCACCTCCCCCTTTTCACTAACTGCTACTTCATATTCTTAATACAACCTGTTCAGTCCATATAATGTTACTTGTATGTGTGTTCTCCAGGCTGGCCATTTGGCACTGGACAGTTGGTATCCTCTTCCTTAAAAAAGACTGCCTATACACTCCCAGTTTTCCTAAGTTGCCTGTAGTTCTTTATATATGATTGAGGTCTCAAGAGCTTTCCCTGTCCATGTTAACATGTCTACTGCTGTCCTGGTTCAGCTCACATTTGGGCAGTCACGTTGGTAAGACTTTATGGGTACAGTTTCTGACAGTTCTAGGAGATAGGAGACACAATCTCACATCAAACTCCGTGGTCCTCTGGCTCTTACTAGCTTTCTGCGCCCTCTTCTGTAATGGTCCCTGAGCCTTAAATGCAGAAGGTTTTTGGGTTTTTGTTGTTTTGTTTACTTTTTGTATTTTGTGTTCAATGAGACTGGACTCCACTACTGTGCATTTTGACTGGTTGTGGTTTTTTGTAGTGGTCTCTTCTGGTGCAAAGAAAAGCTTCCTGGATGAGGGGGTAGAATCTATATTTGTAATGTTTTAACCATAAAAAAAAGTATTCAAGGAAATATATATATATCATGTATACCACTGACATTTATTATATATATATATATATATATATATATATATATATATATATATATATAGCATTTCTCCTTTCCCTTTCCTCCCCCCAAACTCTGTCTTATACCCCTCCCCACTCTCCAGACTTATGGCCTCTTTTTTCACTAATAGCAATTGGGTACATATTTGTATACGTATATGCATATATATTCCTAAATATAACCTATTCAATCAATATGTTACTTGTGTATGATTTCACCTTTAAAAGCTATAGATACTAAAGGAGATACATTTTTGACAAAGAAGCCAAAATAGTACCATGGAAAACAGAAAGCATATTCAACAAATGGTGCTGGCATAACTGGATGTCAACATGTAGAAGATTGCAAATAGATTCATATTTATCACCATACACAAAACTCAAGTCCAAGTGGATCAAAGACCTCAACATATATCCAGTTACACTGAACTTGATAGAAGAGAAAGTAGGAAGTAGTCTTGAACGTATCAGCAGAGGAGACCACTTCCTAAACATAACACCGGTAGCACAGACACTGAGAACAAAAATTAATAAATGGGACCTCCTGAAAGTGAAAAGCTTCTGTAAGGCAAAGGACACTGCCAATAAGACAAAATAACAGCCTACAGAACGGGAAAAGATCTTCACCAACCCCACATCTGACAGAGGGCTGATCTCCAACATATATAAAGAACTCAAACAGCTAGACTTCAAAATACTGAACAATTCAATTTAAAAAAAGTCTACAGAGCTTAACAGAGAATTCTCAACAGAAGAATCTCAAATGGCTGAAAGACATTTAAGGAATTTCTCAACATCCTTAGTCATCAGGGAAATGCAAATTAAAACAATCTGAGATATCATCTTACACCTGTCAGAATGGCTAAGATCAAAAACACTGAAGACAGTTTATGTTGGAGAGGATGTGGAGCAAGAGGAACACTCCTCCAATGTTGATGGGAATGCAACCTTGTACAGCCACTCTGGAAATCAGTATGGCAGTTTCTCAGAAAATTGAGAATAAGTCTTCCTCAAGACCCAGCTATAACACATTTGGGCAGATACCCAAGGAATGCTCAATCTTACCACAAGGACACATGCTCAACTATGTTCATATCAGCACTATTTGTAATAGCAAGAACCTGGAAACAACCTAGATGCCCCTCAACTGAAGAATGGATAACGAAAATGTGGAACGTATACACAATGGAGTACTTACTACTCAGCAGTAAAAAACAATGATATCATGAAATTTGCAGGCAAAAGGATGGAACTAGAAAATATCCTGAGTGAGGTAACCCAGACTCAGAAGTACGAACATAGTGTGTACTCACTCATAAGTGGATACTAGATGTGATGGAAGGGATGGCCAGACTTCAACCCACAGCTCCAGAGAGGCTAGCTAACAGGGAAAGACTCTAGGAGGGACACATGGATGACCCTGTGAAGGAGAAGTAGATGAGATCTACATGAGTGGACTGGGTGTGGGGGGGGTTGGCAGAGGGTGAGGAGTGGGGGATGAGAACATAGGGAAATGAGAGGATTGAGCTGGAACAGGGACAGAATGGGAGGGCAGGGAGGAAGATACCATGATAGATAAGGACATCATGGGAATAGGAAGAGGCAGGGTGCTGGGGAGGCTCTCAGAAATCCACAAGGATGATCCCACCTTGGAGCACTGGCAGTGATCTACAGGGTGCCTGGACTGGTCTACTCTGGTGACCGGTCTAGTGAATAACCTAACTGTCATCATGGAGCCTTTGCCCAGTGACTGATGGAGGCAGATACAGAGATCCATGGCCAGGTGCCAGGCTGAGCTCTGGGAATCCAATTGATGGGAGAGGGGAGGGATTCTGCAGGGAGGGGACGTCGAGATCATGATGGGAAGACGTGCATAGATGACCGGCCACACTAGTGGAAGCCCATGAACTGTAGACTAGTAGCTGTGGAGCCCCCATGGGACTGGACTAGGCCCTCTGCATATGGAAGATGGTTGTTTGGCTCAAATTGTTTTGGGGAGCACCCAGGCCAGGGGATCGGGATCGATCCCTGGTACATGGGCAGGCCTTTGGGAGCCCAGTGACTGTGGTGTGACGCCTTGCACAGCCTTGGTGCAGTGGGAAGGGGCTTGGACCTGCCTAGGCTCAGTATGCCGGGCTCTGCTGACTCCCCATGGGAGACCTTAATTTGGGGGATGTAGGGATGCGGAGTGGCTTTGGAAAGAGGACTAGGGGTGGGAGGAGGAAGGAGGGGGGATCTGCGTGTGGCATGTGGAGTTAGCAAAAAATTTCTTAATAAAGAAAAATGAAAACACCCTAAAAACTATAGATGCTAAAGGAGATACATGTAAATTTTATATTACATGTATATGAATCAAAACATCACATGTATACCACTGATATTTATAATTTTTGTTTTATTATTTTTTCTTGTCATGTCCTATTTTGTAATTCACCAACTGAAGGCAAGAGGGGAGCAATTTAGATGACCAAATGAAGTGATAAATGAATGAGTGCAGAAGAGAATAGTATATTTTTAATTGTCTTTGTGTGCTTATGTGTCTATGTGTATGTGTTGCTGTGAGTTGTGTGTATGTATTTGTATATGTATATATAGGATTGTGTATAGAGAGTCTGAACAAACACATCTGTGTGTATAAGCCTGTGATCCATGTTTGTTTCTTCCTATAATGATTTTATAACTTGATTTTTGAAACAGGATTTCTTACCAAGTTTTGAGCAAGGCTAGCTGACCAGTAGCCCCACAGGTCCTCCCTCTCTGCCTCCTCAACCCTGAAATTATGGGTGCACACAAATATGCCTAGCTACTTATGTGAGTGCTGTGCTGGTGTTCTCAGTTCAGGTCCTCATGCTGTTATGGCAAGTACCTTACCAACGAAGCCATTTTATCCAGTCCCAAGCATAGTGTGTATCTGAAACATAGTTTGTCAAAATCCAGTTCAAAGTAACATACAGCATTTTTCTTTGCTTCATTGTCTGCCTAATTATATGCAATTCAAAGCATACCTATCTTATGTTGTACCTTAACGGTAAACATGAAATAGACTACTAAAATTTTACAATTTTATTGAATGTTACAATAGATAAACATGTCTGTATGGAATAAATATGGATGCCTTATGCAATAAACTTAGAAAATCATATACTTGAAAGTAACAAGTCTTTGCACTTGTAATCCCAGCACTTGGAAGGCTGAGTCAGAAGACCAGGAGTTAGTGGCAAACTTAGGCTGCATAGCAAGTTCTAGGCTAGCCTAGGCTATATAATGTGACCCCTGCATCTCATACACCTACACACAGAAAAAAATGGTTAAAAGAAAAGGAAGAGTCTTCAAAAAAGGTTGGGACTTGAAACACGCCAAAGTCCAGTAGAGACTGTCATTTTCATCCCTGTGTCTTTAGTAACTTGATTGGGAAAAAATTTATATCCCTGTAATGAAAATAATGTCCCATTTCTTAGGAGTCTTACTTAGTTTTTAAGGAATAGATTTTTAAATAATCACTTATCAGACGAGCTTTTTTAAAAAGTCTTCTTTAAAGTGGAATTCAAATTGGAAGAAAATCCACTGTTAACAGAGAAGTTAGTAACTTGCCCATTAATCTGTTTTTGCTGAGACAAAATGAGCTCTGAGCTCTAAAGTACTGCATACTTTAGGTAAGTTCAGTTGTCTGCCCCAGTTTGCAAAGAAACCAACATTAAATATTTCATGCAAAATATATGTCTACCAATTGGATTTTTTTTTATTTTACAACACCATTCAGTTCAACATAATAGCCACAGATTCCCCTGTTCTCCCCCTCTCGCCCCCATCCCCCTCCCCCCAGCCCACCCCCCAACCCCACCTCCTCCAGATCAAGGTCTCCCCCGAGGACCGGGATCGACCTGGTAGACGCAGTCCAGGCAGGTCCAGTCCCCCGCTCCCAGACCGAGCTGAGTGTCCCTGCATAAGTCCCAGGATTCAAACAGCCAACTCATGCAACTAGCCCAGGACCCGGGACCAACGCACAGCTGCCTCCCAAACAGATCAAGCCAAATGACTGTCTCACTCATTCAGGGGGCCTGATCCAGTTGGGGGCCCCTCAGCCTTTGGTTCATAGATCCTGTGCTTCCATTCATTTGGTTATTTGTCCCTGTGCTTTATCCAACCTTGGCTTCAACATCTCTCGCTCATATAAACCCTCTTCTTTCTCACTAATTAGACTCAAAGTGCTCCACCAGGGGCCCAGCCGTGGATGTCTGCATCCAGATTCCTCAGTCCTTGGATGGGGTTTATGGCACAACTATCAGGGTGTCTGGCCATCCCATCACCAAAGTAGGTCAGTTCCTGCCGTCTCTCGACCATTGCCAGCAGTCTTTTGCGGGGGTATCTTTGTGGATCTCCGTGGGCCTCCCTAGCTCTCTGCTTCCTCCCCTTCTCATGTGGTCTTCATTTACCATGGTCTCCTATTCCTTGTTCTCCCTCTCTTTTCTTGATCCAGCTAGGATCTCCCACTCTCTTTCCCTCGACCGTCGCCCTTCATTGTTCCCACTCATGACCAGGCTGTTCATGTAGATCTCATCCATTTCTTCGTGTCTTTTTTGGGGTCCCGTTTTCCAGGTAGCCTCACTGGTGATGTGAGTAGCAGTCCAGTCATCCTTGTTCCACATCTAGCAACTTCCTATGAGTGAGTATATACCATATTTGTCTTTCTGAGTCTGGGTTACCTCACTCAGGATGATTTTTTCTAGATCCATCCATTTGCCTGCAAACCGTATGATATCATTGTTTTTCTCTGCTGAGTAGTATTCCATTGTGTATATGTGCCACAATTTATTTATCCATTCTTCAGTTGAAGGGCATTTAGGTTGGGTCCAAGTGGATCAAGGACCTCAACATAAGTCCAGCTACTCTGAACCTGCTAGAAGAGAAAGTAGGAAGTAGTCTTGAATGCATTGGCATGGAAGATCACTTCCTAAATATAACACCAGTAGCGCAGACACTGAGACAAACAATCAATCAATGGGACCTCTTGAAACTGAGAAGCTTTTGTAGAGCAAAGGATATGGTCAACAAGGCAAAGCGACAGCCTACAGAATGGGAAAAGATCTTCACCAACCCCACATGTGACAGAGGACTGATATCCAGAATATATAAAGAACTCAAGAAATTAGACATCAAAACGACCAACAGTCCAATTGAGAAATGGGCTTTAGAACTAAACAGAGAATCCTCAACAGAGGAAACTCAAATGGCAGAAAGACATTTAAGGAATTGCTCAACATCCCTAATCATCAGGGAAATGCAAATACCAATTGGAATTTGATTGCAACTTTCTCACTCCCCAAACTATATGAAAAGCTAGCATACTATGCTGCCCCCTATGGGTAGGTGATATGTTCATTTTGTAGAAGACACAGATGACACTACAGGTCAAGAACTCAGAATCTTGACAGAATGATTCTAGAATCATATTTTTTGATTCAATGTAGGACACAGATACTGCCAGAAATGATTTTCTTGTTTGTCTCTAAGTCTTCTCTTAACAATGAGTATTCAAAAAAAGTTCAACATGTCACTTTTTTACTTGGAGAGAGATATTTGGGTTGGATATTAAGAATAGAAAAGGTGCCAGTAGAGAAATGTGAGGTACAGGTGACAGAATAAGGCCTGACTAGAGATAATGTTACAGGAGAATCTCAGGTAACTCATTTGCTCATCAAAAAGACACCTTCATGGTTGTATTTTATATACCATATCCTATTCTAGGAATGAACAGAATTGCAAAAACAAAGTCCCCAAAGGTCTAGCCTCACAGATCTCAAACATTCTAACTGCAAGAGACTTTCACGGAAAAAAAAAAGAATGAGGAAAGAAAGAGAAGGGGGAAAGTAAATGAAAAGACTCAAACATAAAAAGAAATGATCAACAAGTTGAATAATACACAAATCATTAAAGTTTTGATGTATGTAGAGATGATGAGGACGCTACTAATTTAAGTGCATAGAAAAAAAAACCTTTCTTAACATATTGATCTCACAAGAGCAAAAGGTGTACTTCCTGTTGCTCCCAGTGAACCACTGCTTTATGTTGTTTGATAATCATATAATGTAAACAATGGATAGAAGACCTGGGAGATTTCCTAAAACAATAAACCATGTGACTCTGGTGAATCCCATGCAGTCACTTTAAGGAACACTCTCTGAACTGGCAATGTGATCCAAGCCTATAAAAACATTGGCATCTACTTGCTCTATGCAATTTCCTCTACATAGGGGAATCACACACTGTACTCAATATCAGGATCTCACCAAAATTCTACAATGAAAATGGTACATAATGGACAATATACCTGTGACTGCTAATCTTGATTGTCAACTTGACTATATCTGTAATTAACTAAAACTGAAACAGCTAGATTGCAGTATTTCTTGATTGGATCATTGGAGATGAGAAGACCCACTCTAAATCTGGGCTATACCATCTGGTAACAGCTGCATTAAAGAACATGGTAGAAGGAAAGCTTTTGCTTTTGTGCTCACTCTCACTGCCAAATTTATCTATGCTATTCCTGAGGCATTCCTTTCCTTTGCTAGTATTAGAACCTACTTCATCATAATTCCAATGTAAACTAAGACTTCCCTGGGACTCTAACACCAAACTGGGACTGGTAAGACATCTAGTCTCATGGACTGATCAACTACTGGAACCTTGGCTTTTCTATCAGGAGACATTCATTGTTGGACTACATGGATCTCAGTTTGTAAGCCACTCTAATAACTCATATGTGATGTGTGTGTGTGTGTGTGTGTGTGTGTGTGTGTGTGTGTGTGTGTGCACGCGCGCGCTCTCGCATGCATGTAATTTTATTAGCTCTGTTCCTTTAGACAGCCCAAACTAATAAAGTACCCAAACAATGAATGATGGGCAAAGGACATTTCTTGTTTTTCTTTCATTTTTCTTTACTAAAAAATTTTCTACTCACTCCACATACTATCCACAGATTCCCCCCAGCCCTCTTTCCCAAGCCACCCCACATCCCCACATCCCCAAAATCAAGGTCTCCCATGGGGAGTCAGCAGAGCCCATCACACTGAGCCTAGGCAGGTCCAAGCCCCTCCCCACTGTACCAATGCTGTGCAAGGTGTCACACCACCAGATTCCAGATTCTAGAAGCCTGCGCATAGACCAGGAACAGATCCTGATCCCCCTGCCTGGGTGCCCCCCAAAACAGTTTGAGCCAAACAACCGTCTTCCGGCTCCACAGCCACCAATCTACAGTTCATGGTTTTCCACTAGTGTGGCCAGTCATCTATGTACGTCTTCCCATCATGATCTCGACGTCCCTCACCTGCGGAATCCCTCCTCTGTCTCATCAATTGGATTCCCAAAACTCTGCCTGGTACCTGGCTGTGGATCTCTGTATGTGCCTCCATCAGTCACTGGACAAAGGCTCTATGATGACAGCTAGGTTATATGCTAGACTGGTCACCAGAGTAGACTGGTCCAGGTACCCTTTGGACCACTGCCAGCAGACCAAAGTGGGGTCAACCTTGTGGATTCCTGAGAGCCTCCCCAGCACCCTGCCTCTTCCTATTCCCATGATGTCCTCATCTATCATGGTATCTTCCTCCCTACCCTCCTATTCTGTTCCTGTTCCAGCTCAAACCTTCCATTTTCCTATGTTCTCAGCCTCCACTCCTCACCCTCTGCCACCCCCCACACACCCATTCCACTCATGTAGATCTCATCCACTTCTCCTTCACAGGGTCATCCATGTGTCCCTCCTTGAAAACTCTAGCTACATTTCTCTGTTAGCTAGCCTCTCTGGAGTTGTGGGTTGCAGTCTGGCCATCCTTTCCCTCACATTTAGTATCCACTTATGAGTGAGTACATACTATGTTTGTACTGGGTTACCTCACTCAAGATGATATTTTCTAGTTCCATCCTTTTGCCTGCAAATTTCATGATATCATTGTTTTTTACTGCTGAGTAGTACTCCATTGTATATATGTGCCATATTTTCTTTATCCATTCTTCAGTTGAGGAGCATCTAGGTTGTTTCCAGGTTCTTGCTATTACAAATAGTGCTGATATGAACATAGTTGATCATGTGTCCTTGTGGTAAGATTGAGCATTCCTTGGGTATCTGCCCAAGAGTGGTATAGGATCTTGAGGAAGACTTATTCCCACTTTTCTGAGAAACCACCATACTGATTTCCAGAGTGGCTGTACAAGGTTGCATTCCCACCAACAGTGGAAGAGTGTTCCCCTTGCTCCACATCCTCTCCAACATAAACTCTCTTCAGTGTTTTTGATCTTAGCCATTCTGACAGGTGTAAGATGGTATCTCAGAATTGTTTTAATTTGCGTTTCCCTGATGACTAAGGGTGTTGAGCAATTCCTTAAATGTCTTTCAGCCATTTGAGATTCTTCTGTTGAGAATTCTCTGTTAAGCTCTGTAGACCATTTTTTAATTGGATTGTTCAGTATTTTGAAGTCTAGCTGTTTGAGTTCTTTATATATGTTGGAGATCAGCCCTCTGTCAAATGTGGGGTTGGTGAAGATCTTTTCCCATTCTGCAGGCTGTCGTTTGGTCTTATTGACCGTGTCCAAAAGACATTTATAATACTGAAGAGACAATCATTAGCTCTGGGCAACACAGACCCACAGTCTCCCAAATGTAAGGAAAGGAAGTTCAGACCTTTTTGCAGGGCTAGCAACATAAAACCTGTGGAGATCAAATAAGCAACAAAACAAAGGCTTACTTGGCCCTAGAATATACCACTCATGTTCATAACAGTACATGACATTCTGTAACAACAGCAAAAGTGGACTAGGAATACTACAATATATTTAGGACTAATGCAGCATCTGCCATATATCTTGAAAAGTGGCATAAGTGTCAGTGGAGGAGTTTCTAATGTGTATGCTTTAAATATTCATCCGTTGAATGAGAGGCTACATTTTTGTAGCTCACTGTGTGAGCCTTTAGCTACATTCTCATCATACTGCTAGCTTTAGTTAATGTCATAAAAGCTAAAAGTAAATCTGTTATGTAACCCAGATATATCACCCCTTGTGATACATGCCAAAGAATATACATGGTCCAACAGAGATACCTGCACTTCCATGTTCACTGAGGCTCCAGTCACAATAGTTTTGCTTAATGACCATTCTGTAAAACTTCCTCCTAAATACTACTGTTTGTATCTGTAGATTAGTACAGCACCTGTCCTTTATCACAGACTCTTCTGACTGTAGTGAATAGTAGTTAATGGAAAAAAAAACATGACTGGCCAAAGAACCAAGTAAGTGTTAGTGTAGTGTTTGGCCCAAATGAAATAGTTATATTAGCCCCCAAAAGGCTCAGAGAACATCTTAGCAGAGGGACCAGAACGAATACTAGATTCAGGGAGTGTGGAGATCTACAGTAAAAAGACATCTTCTAGACATGGCATTGTTGCTGCACTCATGAACTCACTGCAGCTATGATTATCTCCACAAGTGTTGTATAAGACTGGAAAATTCAGGATTTAATCATCACTCCTAAGTAACTATTGGGAGTTAATAGTTGTCAGGAGGCAGGGTGGTGGTGGCACACAACTTTAATCCCAGCACTCGGGGAGGCAGAGCCAGGTGGATCTCTGTGAGTTGGAGGCCAGCCTGGGATACAGAGTAAGATCCAGGACAGGCACCAAAACTACACAGAAAAACACTGTCTCCATAAACAAACAAACAAAAAAAAACAGTCATCAGGAAAGCATATGTAATACATACTCTTCAGTGACATAGCCACTGATAATCTGTTACTGCTCCAATATAATGTTCTTCCAGCCACATTTGGGAAAGAAACTTTAATTAACTTTAGTGAGTCACATTTGTGATTCTTATATGATAACAGCCCATAGACTACTTCTGAATCAGGATTATTTTTTTCTCCTGATGCAATTTTTAGTTGTTTTATTATTATTATGTGTATGGGTGTTTTGTCTACATGTATGTGTGTGTGTACCGTCTGTGTTCTTAATGCCCATGGAGGTCCAAAGCAAACATCAGATACCATAGAACTGGAGTTACAGATAGTAATTAATAACCATGTAGGTGCTTGGATCCAAATAAGGGTCCTCTGCAATAGCAACAAATGTGATTAACTACTGAGCCATCTCTCCAGCCCATTGATGTTAGTTAGTTTTTTTTTTTTAAGATCTTTGTATAGTTTAGAAACTGATCTGTCAGATCTGGCAAAACGTTTATCCCATTCTGTAGGCTACCCCCTCCACAGGACAGTTTCCTTTACAGTGCACAAGTTTTTAATTTCATAAGGTTCCACTTGTTGATTATTGGTACTATTTCCTAAGCAACTAGAATCCATTGGATACTTCTAAAGCAATAGTCATGCAGATGTCCCTGGTAAAACTAAATAGATCACAAAACGAAACAAAGAGTCTTAATTCTAACAATGAGACTGATATAGATAAGGGAGAGTTGTTAGAAAGAGAAGAGAAGTAGCAAAGGACCAAGGAGAGGGAGTAATAAGAATATATATCTACATATTTAAAACTGTCAAATAACAAATTTAACAAATAAGTAATTCAGGGGCTAGTGAGGTGGCTCAGGGGAAGATAAGAGCTCTTATGGAGGACCTGAGTTTGTTTCCTAGAACCCAAGTCAGACAGCTCACAAATGCTTGTAACTCCATTTCCAGGGGCTATGACACCCTCTACTGGATTCCCCAATGCAAACACACACACACACACACACACACACACACACACACACACACACACACACACACACACACAAATACACAAGAAAAACACAATAAAAATAAAAACAAAAAATCATGTAGCCAAAAAATCTCTTAACTGCTTTGCATTGTGCTTTTAAAAATCAGCATTAAGCTTCTTAGTTTAAAGAGGTCCCATTGATTGATTGTTTCTCTCAGTGTCTGAGCTACTGGTGTTGTATTTAGGAAGTGATCTCCTGTGCCAATGTGTTCAAGACTACTTCCTACTTTCTCTTCTATCAAGTTCAGAGTAACTGGATTTATGTTGAGGTCTTTGATACACTTGGACTTAAGTTTTGTGCACAGTGACAGATATGGATCTATTTGCAGCCTTCTACATGTTGACATCCAGTTATGCCAGCACCATTTGTTGAAGATGCTTTCTTTTATTTATTGTACAGTTTTGGCTTCTTTGCCAAAAATTATATGTTTATAGGTGTGCAGATTAATGTCAGAGTCTTCATTTTGATTCTATTGGTCCACGTGTCAATTTTTATGCCAGTACCAAGCTGTTTTTATTACTGTAGCTCTATAGTAGAGCTTGAGGTCAGGGATTATGATGCCTCCAGGGGTTGTTTTATTGTACAGGATTCTTTTGCTATCCTGGGTTTTTTGTTTTTCCATATGAAGTTGAATATTGTTCTTTCCAGGTCTGTGAAGAATTGTGTTGGTATTTTGAGGGGGATTGCATTGAATCTGTAGATTGCTTTTGGTAAGATTGCCTTTTTTACTGTGTTAATCCTGTCTATCCATGACCATGGGAGATCTTTCCATTTTCTGACATCTTCTTCAAATTCTTTTTTCAGGGACTTAAAGTTCTTGTCATATAGGTCCTTCACTTGCTTAGTTAGAGTTACCGCACGGAATTTTATATCATTTGTGGTAATTGTAAAGGGTGATGTATCTCTGATTTCCTTCTCAACCTGTTTGTCAATTGTATATAGGAGGGCTACTGATTTTCTTTGAGTTGATCTTGTATCCTGCTATGTTGCTGAAGGTGTTTATAAGTTGTATGAATTCCTTGGTCAAATTTTTGGGGTCACTCATGTATACTATCATGTCATCTGCAAATAGGGAAAGCTTGACTTCTTCCTTTCCAATTTGTATCCCCTTAATCTCCTTATGTTGTCATTGCTCTGGCTAGAACTTCAAGTACTATATTGAATAAGTATGGGGAGAGCAGACAGCCTTGCCTTGTTCCTGATTTTAGTGGAATTGCTTTGAGTTTCTCTCCATTTAATTTGATGTTGGCTTGCTGTAAATTGCCTTTATTATGTTTAGGTATGTTCCCTGTATTCCTGATTGCTCCAAGACTTTTATCATGAAGGGGTGTTGGATTTTGTCAAATGCCTTTTCTGCATCTAGTGAGATGATCATGTGGTTTTTTTCTTTGAGTTTGTTTATATGGTGTATTACATTGATGGACTTTCATATGTTGAACCACCCTTGCATCCCTGGGATGAAGCCTACTTGATCATGGTGGATAATTGTTCTGATGTGTTCTTGGAGTCTGTTTGCCAGTATTTTATTGAGTATTTTTGCATCAATGTTCATGAGGGAGATCAGTCTGTAGTTCTCTTTCTTTGTTGCATCCTTGTTTGGTTTAGGAATCAGGGTAATTGTAGCCCCATAGAAGGAGTTTGGTAACGTTCCTTCTGTTTCTATTATGTGGAAGAATTTAGAGAGTATTGGTATTAACTCTTCTTTGAAGATCTGGTAGAATTCTGCGCTGAAACCATCTGGTCCTGGGCTTTTTTTGGTTGGGAGATTTTAATGACTGTTTCTATTTCCTTAGGGGTTATTGGACTATTTAAATAGTTTATCTGGTCTTGATTTAACTTAGGTATGTGGTACCTATCCAGAAAAATGTCCATTTCTTTTAGGTTTTCCAGTTTTGTGGAGTAGAGGTTTTTGAAGTATGACCTGATGATTCTCTGGATTTCCTCAATGTCTGTTGTTATGTCCCCCTTTTCATTTCTGATTTTGTTGATTTGGATGCTCTCTCTCTGTCTTTTGGTTAGTTTGGATAAGGGCTTGTCTATCTTGTTGATTTTTTCAAAGAACCAACTGTAGCTTGATTTTTTCGCCTTGCCCACAGTCAGGACAAATCTCTGTCACCCGCCAGTCCCACAGCCGCTCAGACCCAACCAAATAAACACAGATACTTATATTGCTTTCAAACCGTATGGCCGTGGCAGGCCTCTTGCCAACTGTCCTTATCTTGCTAACTGTGCTTTTATCTTAAATTGATCCATTTCCATACATCTATACCTTGCCATGTGGCTGGTGGCTTACTGGCGTCTTCACATGCTGCTGGTCATGGCAGCGGCTGCAGTGTCTCTGGTCATGGCGGCGGCTGCAGCCTCTCTGGTCATTGCGGCGGCTGCAGCGTCTCCTTCTGCCTTTCTGTCCTTTTATATCTCCTCTCTGTTAGTCCCACCTATCTTTCCTGCCTAGCCACGGCCGATCAGGTTTTATTTATTGACCAATCAGAGCAACTTGACATACAGACCATCCCCCAGCACAGCCAAGTGCAGACCATCTCAAACACCTGCACTCAGGCCCATGGTCCTAATCATCCTCTATACGGACCTGCTGGGTAACGCCACAAAGAACCTGAGAATGGGCTCCCACAGGACATACAGAACATCCCACAGCAACCAACTCTTTGTTTCATTAATTTTTTGTATTGTTCTCTTTGTTTCTATTTTATTGATTTCAACTCTCACTTTGATAATTTCCTGGTGTTGTGTATACTGCAGCTCTACTGTATTTACCTTCCATCTAGATACCCTGTGCTTTTAATTGATCTATCATTTATCCCTTTCCAATCTATCTTTCATCTATCCTCTAGCTATCCTCTAGCTCATTGTTAATCTTCTACCTAAAATCCATTCTCTGTCTCCAATTTATTATCTTCAATCTATCCATCGTATATCCTCTAACCATTCTGTGTCTATCTTTCATTTATCTATCATCTATCTTCTAGATACCCTGTGTCTATTCCTCATTTATAATCTTTCTTCTACCTATCATATGTCTAACTTCCATGCACTAATAATCCCAAAGTTCTTCTATGTCTACTTTACCTCAATTATCTTCCACCTACCACTCATTTATCCTCTAGACAATCTGTGTCTGTCTTCAATGTGTCTATTGTCTGTCCTCTAACAATCTGGTGGCTGCCTTCTATCCAACTTCAAAAATGTTTAAATATTTTTAAATTCCTGTTTCTTCAAATTATTTTAAAAATACTTCCATAGACCTGGTTCTTCTAATTACAGAGTGATATATTGCACACTCATACTGTATATTCAAGGTCAATCCAGTACACCTTATAAGTATGTAAAATTATATCAGATGCTAAATGCCTGAGGCCTGGGGTTCTTTTGGTTCTTTTTCCTAATTATCATGATGGATTTCTTATAAATAAATTATTTGCCAAATACATAATTAAAGAACATTAATATTCGGTCTTACTTTGACATAGACTAGGGTCTAAGCCAAATTCATCTGTGAGCAAGAATGTTAAATAGAAATGTCACTTAACACTCCAATATGCAAGGAATTCTGCAAAGGACAGGTATTCAGGACTAATTTCTGTGAAAACCAGTAGCTATGTTCTTTGATGCCATGATTTTTTTTGGCATTCAATTGATAATTTCCTTAGGATTACAGAAGGTTTTTGGTTTTATGAGGTCCTACTTGTCAGTTGTTGGCCTGAATTCCTGGGCAAACAGAATTCTATTCACAAAGTCCTTTCCTATACATATCCTGTATGGTACTGCTTAGTTTTCTTCCATCAGATTCAGCATTAATGTATTTGATCTATTTGGAGTTGATTTTTTTTTTGCACGATAGTAGATATAGGTCTACTTTCATTCTTCTCATGTTGACAACGAGTTTTTTTAGCACCATTTGTTGAAGAATCTGTCCTTTCTACAGTTTTTTATTGGCACATCCATCTGATATTGGGTCTTTGATTTTATTCTATTTGTTTATATGTATAGTTTTATTATTATAGCTCTGTAAGATTTTGTAATCTGGAATGGTAATTCCTCTAGCATTGTTCGTTTTGCTCAGGATTACTATCTGGGGTCCTTTTTTGGTTCCGTGTGAATTTTACAGATGGAGGGCAAGACTGAAAGAGAGAGAGACTCCCAAAACAATATAAGGTATTACTGTTGCCCTTGGTTGCCTCCTAGAACATGAAATTAAGGATATATTGCTGAGGACACCACATGCTTTGAACACAGGACCTGGAGCAATCATTCTGGATCAGACCGAAAAGCCTCCTACCTGAGTGCTAGCTTTCATATACCAGGAGAGTTCAATCTGCCAAGGAAAGAGGGCAAACAATAGTCTTACCCACTTACACGGTCTAAGAACCAGAACAATGAGCAACCAGACAAAATATCCACTATGGTTCAATAGTGGCACTTTTTCATGATGATACCTAATAGCTAATTGAACTCAAGGCATGTATGACATCTGGTACTATAAACCTAGCCATGGATCCTAAAGGAGAACACACTAGTTCCACTTTCCTAAACCAGTAGAATTTCTAACTGCATTCTAAATATTTGTCTTTATCCTCATAGAGTAGGATAGCTCTCACCTTCCATCAAAGAAGCTTCTTTTTGCCTCAGTTTTTTGGAGACTATTACAGAAAGCTCTACTGAGCAAAATGCCGAGAACAAGTAACCATGCAGTGACTAGTCCCAATTGATAAAACTATAACACAATTCCAAATCTAAGGGCCAAGGAATATGAGGAAGAGGAAGCAGAATGATTGTAAGAGCTGAGGACCAAGAAGTCTGCAGTAAGAACATGTCTTCTAGATATGGAGGGAAGCTACAATCCACAATATCTCAACAATGTGGCTACTTACACAAGATGTGAGCAATGAAATGACACCACCTGTTGACATGTTTTGTGTGTGTGTGTGTGTGTGTTTGTATGTGTGTGTGTGTTTGTGTGTGTGTTTAACAATAATAATTTTTAAAAAAGAAGCCATGAATGTGAGATGGAGTAGGGAGAATACATGGGAGCACTTGAAAAGAAGATTATAGGGGGAATGATGTAATTATATTTTAATTAAAAATAAATTAAATAAAACAAATATATCAAATGATTGCTCATCAAATTTTCAAAAGCAATACAATGGAGAAAGCATAATCCCTTTAGAAAATGTTTCAGGAACAATTGGATATAAATGTGGAAACTACAAATGTCTCATTCCTACTGTTTGTATATAAAATTAATACAAAATTACTCATAGACCTAATGATAAAAATTAAAAGTATAAATTTCTTTAAAGAAAACATTGTAGAGTATTTTGTGATCTCTGGTTAAATAATTATTTTTCTAGAAACCATACCAAAATACAATTATTGAAAAATAAAACTGATATATTTGACTTCAAATTTAAGGCACCTATTCTTGAAAGATAATCAAAAGAGGATCAGCTATAAAGTAATATTGTATAACACAGATTTTAAAATCACATAGATTATACTGAGATATTATTCAGAATACATGAAGAAATTTAAACTTTCAATAATGAAAAAACACAATTTAACGTGAAAAATGATGGAACAAACACTTCCAAAAAGAAGATGGACCAACAGAAATCACAGTGAAAGACGCTTAATATCATTGATTTTAGGGGAAAAGAAATGTAAAACTGTAAGACAGCAGTGCATCCTTGCCAGAAAAATAAGAAAATACTAAGGAGAATACGAAGATGTCAAATGCCAACAAGGACATGGAGCATCTTGCACTCGCACACTACTGCTGGGATGGAAAATGGCAGCAGACACTTTTTAAAACCAGTTTTTCAATTCCTTAACATCTTAAGGTACTTACCATAGAACTTAGAATACCACTTCAAAATGACTTAAGAATCCAACTTCAAAGTATTTACTAACATAAAATGAAAACTATATTCACTAAAAGACTCAATGCACAATTTTAACATGATTTTACTTCTAACAACCAAAAAAATGGAAGGAAAGCTAATGTCCTTCCTTCATCTGGTAAAGAGACTGAATATATTTGAGTACAGAAAAGAAATTAAGGAGAAATCAAATAATGACAATGAGTTGTAAACTATATAAAGTGAAAAACAAGAAAAATACCTACATACCATATATTTCCATTTTCTTTTAAAAATAGTCCTGTTAATTATTTGAGAGGTTCATATAAGTTGATCATATTTACCACTGTCTCTTCTAAATCCTTCCAGATGCCCCTTTCTCTATCCACTCAATTTTCTTCCTTTTTTTTAATTCATCCATTATGATTTGTACTGTTCTTATACACCTGGGTATAGGGTCATCCATTAGAATGTAGTTGACCTACCATGGGCCAAACCCTTAAGCAAAACTGACTCTCCCTTTTCTAGCAGCTACCAATATCCAATAGCTCCTCAATTAGGTGTGGGAATCATGCGCACCTCTTCCCTCCCCCTCCATGGTGGAATTCTATTGGGCTTGAGGTTGACAGGTCTTATGCATGCAGTGACCATGGATTTCTATATGAAACAACCCTGCTGTGTCCACAAAGCATGGTTTCCTTGTACCCACACACTTTCTCAAGTTCTAACACTCTCTTTCACTCCTTCTTTTACAATGACCCCTGAGCCTTGGAAGGAGAGGTCTGATACAGAT
Source organism: Peromyscus maniculatus bairdii (assembly GCF_049852395.1). Taxonomy (NCBI): domain Eukaryota; kingdom Metazoa; phylum Chordata; class Mammalia; order Rodentia; family Cricetidae; genus Peromyscus; species Peromyscus maniculatus. The sequence continues at coordinate 14,794,645 of NC_134875.1, forward strand.
ATCCTACCTGAGGCTGAGCATTCTGCAATCTCTTACTCTCTGCATCTTGACTGATTGTGGGTCTCTGTATTTATCACCATCTTTTTAAAAGAGAAGCTTCTCTGATGAGGGTAATGAGGATTGAAATGCACACAAATCTAGTAGCATAGTGCTAAGACATTAACAGTTCGTTAATATTGTGAACATTTAGAAGATAACAGTAGTAGATACTCCTCTGGTGAGTACAAACTATATAACCGGAGGTTCTTGGCCCCAGTAATGGTGCTAGGTATATGGTCTAGCCTGTGGAACACACCTTAAATTAAAAGAAAGTTGTTGATTACATTCCTAACATCTATGCCACTATTGCACTGGGTTTAGTTGGTGATGACTTTTCCATTCTGTTGGTATACAAAGCACTTTCCAGAAAAATTGAATCTATATAATAAGGGTGAAGCTTCCTTATGGATGTCATCTTGATTTCTCCATGTTCTATGACTCAAGTATGTGATGTCTTCAGCAATAAGCTCTTATTATCAAGTTCTGGAGGATAACTAAGGGAAATGGCAATAACATTTAATATTTAGAGATCTATTGGACTTACTGGTCAACAGCTCCAAAAAGACAATCATTTCCTGACACTGAGCATAATATTTGTTAGCCTGTGGTGTCTAGTATGAGCACTATTGACCTGCTACAGGAATAGAATTCCATATTACTTTTTTAAAAAAGATTTTTAGTTATCCTTTTAGTTATACTCTCCTCTAATCTGCCTTCCCACCTGCCATCTACCTGAATCTTTCATGTCCCATTATTTCCTTTCTAACTTTATATCACTACATCACTTTATTGATCACTTAAAAGCCTCTCATGCCCCACCATAGACCCTTAACTAGTTTCCTGACCTCTGTGTGTATTCTGAATCACATATCTAAACATTCAAAGCTAGCATCTGCAAATAAGTGAAAACATGCAATGTTTGTATGGGAAGGGGGCTTATTACATCATTCTGAATGATAGTTTTCCAATCTATGCATGTACTTAAGCGATTCATACTTTAGCTTTTAATGGGTGAATAATATTCCATTGTATAAATGTACCACATTTTACTATCCATTTCCTAACTAACTGTTTCCATTTCCTAACTATTGTAAATACAGCAACAATGAACATGGATGAGAAAGTTACTCTATAGTCGAATATAACACATAGGTGGATCAAGTGGTAGCTTAATTTCCAAGTTTTTTTTTGAAACTCTACACTAATTCCATAGTGACCACATTAATTTGCATTCCAATCAGTAGTAAACAAGTGTTTCCTTTCTCCACATCCACACAAGTACTTATCATCATTTGTTCTTTGTATATTAGTCATTCTGACTGGAGTAAGAAAGAATCTCAAAGTAGTTTTCATTTGTATTTCCCTAATGGCTAAGGATGTTGACAGTTTAAAATATATTTCTCAGCCATCCATATTTCGTCTTTTGAGAACTCTTGTTTAGTTCCATGTCCTATGTTCTTTAGCTGTGGCTGTTTGTTTTCTTGATATGTCGTTCCTTGTACAGTCTCTATATTAACCCTCTGTCCGTCAGATATACAAGTGGGAAAGATTTTCCCCATTTTATAGGCTGCCTCTTCATTCAAACAATGATGCTTTTGGCTGTACAGAACTGTTTAGTTCATAAAGTCCCATGTACACATTGGTCTTAATGTCTGAATTATTGGGGAAATTATTTTCCTGTGCTACTAAGTTCAAGTGTATTCCCTACATTCTTCTTTACAGATTCAGGGTATAAGGTCTTATGTTGAGGTCCTTGATCCACTTGTAGCTGAGTTTTGTACAGGGTAAGAGATAAGGATGTAGTTTCATCTGGATCAAGGAAAACTAGAAGGGATAATCATCAGCTCAGTGGTCTGCTATAACATGGGAAAATGCATGAAATTACAACTAAAAGGCACAATGATTCCTTTAGAAGTGAGAATGTTCTAAAGTTCAATTTTCCTTTTCATTGTACAATTTTGTAATTTATTGGAAATGTTATATGCTTAATATGTATAAATTTTCTAATTTATGTTACATTTTTTACAATGAAGCCCAAAATTGTTAAAAGAACAATAGTTCAACAACAAAACAATTGTTTGGAGTATCTCCTCACCTTCAAATTAGCTTACTATATTTATAAATATTTATAGTAGTTGGCTATAAATATCTCAAACATCTTTCCAATGTTCAGGGCAGTAATTTATGAGGACTTTACAACATCAAACTGCAAGATTACCACAAATTATTCTATCCCTTTTCATTGTTGAGTAGATTGGTCTTTCAGTTTCGGAAGCATTATTTCAACAAAACAAACTCTGACCCTTCCATTTGCTCTAATACAGTAGCAACACCAAGTACTGTGACTAATCATTGAGAAATTTGTAGAACTGGCAGCAGTGACACTTGGACTAAAGAACAGTTTGTAATTTTGGAATTCATTCTCGGATGTCCTCCAACTCTCTTGTTCTGTATCTGACAAGAAAAAAAAACAAAGCAAAACAAAACCCAAAACAAACAAACAACAACAAAAAAACCGACTGAAAACCAAACTTACATAAAGTGGAACCAAAGAGCACAAAGCATATTGTGCTTTACTCTTATACAAGAAAATGTTCCTAGAGCCCCAGATCATGCTCACCTGGGAATCCTTTCTATCTTGAAATGACCTGTGCATGCACAGCATCCTAGGCACTCTGACAAGATTTCCCTTACTGTCTTCTCTTTACTCACCTAAGAAGACAGATTCAGAAAGACAGAGAACATGGGAACTCTTGAGGGATTTCTCTTTGTGCTCCATCTACCCCCAAAAGTACAAGCTATTCATAATGAATATCTACATCCTGGTCACATTCACAGTTTGTTTTTGCTCATTTAGTTATGAAATATCATGCTTAGTATTTCAGCATGATATTTAGTATGACAATAACAAAAATACTTATTAAATTCATTTTCATTTTTTATGTTTTTAATTGAAATAGAATTATATTACTTCTTGCCTCCCTTTTCCCCTCCAACCTCTCCTAGCTAACCTCTTCCAAATGCCTCCCATCCATGCCCCCTACTCTCAAGTTGATACCTTCTTTTTTCTTTGTTTATAGTTGGTATGTGTGTATGTGTGTGTGTGTGTGTGTGTGTGTGAGAGAGAGAGAGAGAGAGAGAGAGAGAGAGAGAGAGAGAGAGAGAGAGAGAGAGAGAAATTGAGAGTCTGTCTAATTGTCTGTCTTAAAGGAAGTTAAACCACTTGGGCTGACAATGCTCCCCACAAGAGCAACACACTAACAAAAATCCCGGACACAAGAAACCTTTCCAAGGGTGGGCCATGGCAGTCCACATGACTCCCAATATAATAGAGATTATCAATGCAGCCCTTGGTGGCCTCTCAGGGATTGAGGGTAGTTTACTATTCCTGAAGGTACTATATACTTAGTAGCCACAATTTGGATGACATGAGCTTGGTATGACCTGAAGCCCTTTTCATGTGGTAAAGCTTCCACGGTTCAAGAAAATACTGTGCAAGCTGCCAAAGGAGGCAAGTAGGCTGTGACATCTATGAGCCATGACAACTGCTAGCATGGCAAGATATACATAAAAGCACAAGTGGCACTCACAATTAGGTAGCAACCAACTGTCTAACTGAATATTCAACATTAAAAAAAAAATAATGCCTAGTACTGGAAACCTGGCTAACTTCTGGGTGCTAGTGAGGTTATGGACCTTAGAAAAGAATCTGCTGCTGCCACTTTGCTAGGCCAGCATAATTCCTTATTACATTCTTATACCCACACGTAAGTGTAGCCACCAATTTGTGGTGATATATTGTGTCTCCCAATATATTGTGCACTCTAATAAACTTATCAGGAGTCAGAGGACAGAACAGCCACTAGATCAACATAGAGGCCAGAAAATGGTGGCACACATGCCTTTAATCCTAGCATTCCAGAGGCTGCTGTGGGATGTTAATGTATGTCCTGTGGGAGCCCTTCTTGGGTTCCTTGTGGCGTTACCCAGCAGGTTTGCATAGAGGATGATTAGGACCATGGGCCTGAGTGCAGGTGTCTGAGATGGTCTGCACTTGGCTGTACTGGGGGATGGTCTGTATGTCAAGTTGCTCTGATTGGTCAATAAATAAAACCTGATTGGTCGTGGCTAGGCAGGAAGTATAGGTGGGACTAACAGAGGAGAAATAAAAGAACAGGAAGGCAGAAGGAGACGCTGCCAGCCACTGCCAGGACAAGCAGCATGTGAAGATGCTGGTAAGCCACGAGCCACGTGGCAAGGTATAGATTTGTAGAAATGCGTTACTTTAAGATATAAGAACAGTTAACAAGAAGCCTGCCATGGCCATACAGTTTGTAAGCAATATAAGTCTCTGTGTTTACTTGGTTGGGTCTGAACGGCTGTGGGACTGGCGGGTGACAGAGATTTGTCCTGACTGTGGGCAAGGCAGGAAAACTCTAGCTACAAGAGGCAGAGATCATCTGGATCTCTGTGAGTTCAAAGCCACACTGGAAACAGCCAGGCGTGGTAACAAGAGCTTTTAATCCCAGGAAGTGATAGCAGGAAGCAGAAAGGTATTTAAGGCATGAGGACAAGGAACTAGGCCTGATTAAGCTTCTAGGCTTTTAGCAGCAGTTCAGTTGAGATTCATTCTGGATAAGGACTCAGAAGCTTCCAGTCTAAGGAAACAGGATCAGCTGAGGAATTGGCAAGGTGAGGTGGCTGTGGCTTGTTCTGCTTCTCTGATCTTCCAGCATTCACCCAAATACCCAGCTCCAGGTTTGTTTTTATTAATAAGACTTTTTAAGATTCCTGCTCCACCACTTCTCATCAAAGAAGTTTCTCTTTACATCATATGGAGACTATCACAGAAAACCACAACTGGACACAATGCTGAGATCAATGGATCATGGCGAGCCCAGCCTCAAGAGATACATTGTTTTGGTTTTTAAATGCTTGCTGAATAATTATATGACCCAAAAAGTAGCTACAGTCAACTGTAGTACATAAAATATCTCAAAACCTTTCCTGAAACTTCAGTAGTTGAAAACTGGAAAGAAAGTGATCAGTGGAGATCAGAAGAGTTACATGGTTAAAGCTGAAAAGACAGTTTGAGGACATGACTGGCAAGTTAAAAAAATCTCCATTTCCTACTACCTTCTTCCATCTCTGATATTACATGACATTTCATTTTCAGGGTTCACTGAATTCTGACATAAACTCATCCTTGTCCTGGGTTTTGAGGTACTGTTTTGTATACTAGAAATATAGAGATCAGTGGTATGGATCAAAATCTCTTGACAGAGTGAAGCTTATCTCTGACTGGGGCTCTAAAGAGATGCACAAAATAATGAAGGAATTCACATGTCAAAAACTTGTGTGTCACATGTGTTACAAATAGTATGAAGAAAAAATTAGGCAAGAATATTGGGTAGTATCAATGGCTTATTTTAAATTAATCATGATAAATAATTACAAAACTATAACTTCTAAGCAGAGAAAAAACTGTAAAGGAGAAATCATGGAGCTCTCTGATCGCTGAGTGCTATCTAGCAAAATGTTTCCATGAGGAGAGGGGAATGCAAAAGTCCTAAAGTGGACTTAAGGATCAGCAAGGAAGTCAGTGGGCCTGGAAGGAAGGTATGCTATTTCTCAGAGATTCTATGACAAAATACCACAAGTTGGGTGATTTGAAGCGAATGAATTCTCTTCTCTCACATCTCTAGAGGCCAGAATTCCCAATCAGGATGTGAACAGGCATAACCATGCTCTCCATTGTAATTTGAGGGAAGGATCTTTCCTTTGCCTCTTCTACCTTCAGGGGCTACATATATCCCATGCCGTATCTTTAGCCTCTAGCTTCATACCTCTGCCTCTCTTCCCTATGTCTCTTTGCCTTTCTCTAATCATAGAAATTCTGTGATATTCTAGGACCATTCATCTCATCTGAGATAAACTCCTCCTCTTGAGACAATAAACTATTTGAATGTTTGTCATGTAAACTATAGTTTCCAAATTTTCATATGGATATCTTGAAATTTATAGAAAGGAAGTGAAATAATAAATGAAGTCAGAGATGTAGTCAACTCACTAGTAATAGAAGAACTGTATGCCACCACTAGTCACTGAGATGTTCAGGGTTTTTTGTGACTAAAATTGGAAATCCTACCACAGTATCTAACTTATTGCATATTTTGAGCTATTAGGTAAAATCTCATAAGTGTAATACATTAATGGTCACAATAAGGGAAAATTTGAGCCACTTTTGGTCAACTGGCATCCCTCACTGACTTATTTCACTACAAAGTATAAATTGTTCATCCTTCACACTGCAGCCTCATTTATGTCTTAAAAAAAACAGTGACCATATTCAAAGACAAAACTTAGATGTAGCTACTGAACATGCATGTCTGGATCTTATTTTTCTCAAATAAAACAATACAAATGGGATTAGAAAAGATAAGTGTCCTGCTTTTCTTTCTGTAGCTTTGATAAAATGCCATGACACAATGCAACTTAGGGGAGAAAGGGTTTGTTTCAGTTAAAAATTTTTATATTACAGTCCAACATTTTAGGGAAGTCCAATCTGCAAGAACCTGAAGCAACAAGTCGACAGAAATGAAGCATGAATATATGCTAGGTACTCAACTACCTTTCTCTACTCTTATACAATTCAGGACCCCAGCTTAGCAGTAGTGGTGCATGTCTTTAATCCCTGCACTCAGGAGACAGGCAGATTTCTGTGAGTTCAAGGCCAGCCTGATCTACAGAGGAAGTTCCAGGACAGGCAGGCTCCAAAGCTACCGAGAAACCCTGTCTTGAAAAATAAAACCACAACAATAAACAATCCAGGGCCTCAAACCAAGGAATGGTCCCATCCACTTTCATGCTGTCTTCCCATATCAATTAAGACAATTAAGACAATTCCCCACAGACACTCACAGGCAGACCTGATTTAGATAATCAATCCCTCATTGAGGCTCACTTCTCAAGTTATTCTAGATTACCTAAAGTTGACAGCTACAAGTACTCATTACAGTAAAGGAATCTCAAAGGAAGAAGACAAATGGGCACTGGAGGAAGTTCTCATAACAAAAATAAAATAGATTCTAGCTCAGTCCCCACTCCCATATCATCATCCCTAACTCTATACATATTATATATCTACAATTAGCTGTGATTTCTGCATAATCAGTCAAGTATTCCAAGCAAGAGAGAAGAAGCCATTATACTGCACAATAATAAATGCTGCTGTTGCAGAAGGGTCAGAAGATGCAAAACATCTTAATAGTCATAGTGATTGTTGTTACAGGAAGTAACAATACAGTAAAACAGTGTGGTTATAATTATTATATTCAGTAGGTAATATGAGTTTATCCCTGTTTTTATGTGTAAATTCATGGATCCCAATAAATGGGAGCACTAGTAAATTCATGGAACTAGGAAAATTTTTTTGCTTCATATGAATCAATGTGGAATACTTCAAATAAGAAAGGCATGAATAAGTAGGTATATAAATTTCAGACTATACTGGTAATATGTATGTACTTAAATGATACTGCTCTTTCTGTTTTTTCAGTCAAGTTTAGGGATAAGAGAATGACTTTAACTATTATTGCTTTTCTCAAAGAAACCTAGAAGGAAAAAATGGCCAATGTAGAGGTTCATTGGGGATTGTACTCTTGTACTTCTCAAGAAATCAACAGATTTACAATTGTTAAGGAGATGAATTATTCATTATCATAGGAACCCTTTCAAACTTAAGTGTCCTATTCAAATTAATTTTTGTCTGATACTCCTGAATATTACTTCAAGATATAGAAAGTGTGTATACCATAACTTCTCAAACCTTGAAAGGACACTTTACAGCTTCTGAAGAAGCCTATTATAGGGCTTTTAAAAATCTTTATAGCTCTCAAGCTGTCTCCAGAGGCCCTATAATCCAAATTAGAGAAAACATCGATGATTTCATTGAAGAAAAATGACGAATACTAGAATGTTCCCAAGTTCTGATTACTTTACTCACACTGTATGACTTAATGTCTCTGAGTTAAACTCGAGGTTAGGTTTGAAGTGATAGTAAGAAGGACAGCAGCATGAAAGTCAAGACTCAAACAAAAATCACATGTTTCAAGAAAGAGGAAAAATGACAGTGGACTCAGTAGAATTCAATATCACAAGGACTCATCACATAGTGACAGAAGAATTAAGAATTCTTTTTAGTCAACAGTAGTCAACAGAATTCTACATAGTCCATAGAAGAGGCAAGATACAAAATGTGTGACACCTAGAATTAAGAGGCAATGCAGAACTCCTGCTCATACATTTAAAACATCAAGACAAAATAGGCAACTGTCTAGCAACTGTGAGGACCTAAGTTCAATACAATGTAAAACACACTCATGCATGCACACACACACACACACACACACACACACACACACACACACACACGCACACACACACGCACACGCACGCACGCACACACAAATATAATCATGGCAACATCAACACATTAAAGCAAGTGTAGAACCTTTACAAGTTTAATATTCCTGAGAAACTACATAAAGCCAGACCTGCTCAGATCTTTACCTTTTAAATATTTTTATTAATACTTTGAAAATTTAATTCAAGATGCTTTATCATATACACTCCAAACTCCTTCCCTTAATTCTCCCGAGATCCAGTCCCACCTCTCCATACTTCATACTTTCTGTCTTCTTTTCTATTTAATAGGCCATTAACTCCAATCAAGTGAAGTTCTCCAGGTCTACTTATTCTAAAATATTGGTATATATTCGTTGAATAAAGTGATTAGTTTCATAAATGCAAACATGTAGCATTTCACTATATTCGCCCTTATCTTCTGTCATTTGTCAACCCTTCCAATAAATCATTAAATGTATGCATGTATGTGTGTGTATGCATGTATGTATACACACAAAATCTAGGTTCTGAAAATTAGAGAAAGCATGTGATATTTGTTTATCTAAGGGTTATTTCATTTAATATGATGATTGTAGCTGAAGTTTTCCTGTGTCCCAGCCTGCAGGTGATTGGGACAAATCTCTCCCATTCGCATCCCCCAAGTAAACACACAACACAAAGGCTTATATTAATTATAACTGCTCAGCCATTAGCTCAAGCTTACTACTACCTAGCTTTTGCACTTAAACTCAGCCCATTTCTGTTAATCTCTATGTCACCACGTTTTCCATGGTTTTACCTGTGTGCCATTTCATGCTGCTCCCTGAACAGCAGGCTGGCATCTCCTAACTCAGCCTTTCTCTTCTCAGAATTCTCCTTATCTGCTTATTCTGCCTATACTTCCTGCCTGGCTACTGGCCAATCAGCATTTTATCAACCAATCAGAGCAACACATATTCACAGCATACAGAATGACATCACCCTCAGATGATCTTCAGTTTTATCCATATTGCTGAAATGATATAATTTTATTTGTTACTGCTGAATAAAACATTGTTGTTTATATGCATCATATTGTCTTTATCTCTGCTAATGAGAACCTATGCTGATTCTTTTATGAACTAGATTTTGCCTCAGAGCAACTCTCCACTCTTCCACCACCATCCTTCCATTTACACCTTCAAAAACTCATTTTCACCAGTCCTAAATAGAACACTTTATAAATTCCGACACACTTCTTTCTGCCTTAAAACATAAATAGGATTTTTATTACACTCATATGCTGAGAATCCGAATTATCAAATATTATTATCACACACTTTCCAATAAACTAGCTAATTATACTTCACGTTAACTTGGAATTTCAGTTTTAATTGCAAGTGTTTTGCTAACTATACTTCGTGCTGAAGCTTTTAAAATTAATTTTACATCCTGACTGCAGGCTCCCCTCCTTCCTCTCCTCCTACTCTCTCTCCCCACCTCCCCTCTACCACCCACTCAATCCACCCTTCTCCAATATATTCCCTCAGAAAGGGGCAGGCCTCCCATGGGCATCAGCAAAGCATGTTAAACCAAGCTGCCATAAGACCAAGCACCTCCCCCTGTATTCAGACTGAACAAGGCAATCCAGCATGAGAAATAAGTTCCCAAGAGCCAATCAAAGCACCAGTGACAGCCTCTGTTCCCATTGCCGGGAATCCCACAAATAGACCAAGCTACACAATTGTCATACATATGTTGGACCCATGAAGGCTCCCTGGTTGTTGGTTCACTTGCTACCAAAACACAGACTAGCCTGAAAATATCTCAGAGACTACTGAGTGCAGTGAGGAAAAATTCACCTGTTCAATCTTCACCAGCCCCAATCTGTTTTGTTTTGGGAGTTTCCATGTAAGTCTTCCTCTTGAATAAAATGAATAGCATGACTGTAAAAGAAAGTTTACAAACAAAGAATTATTTACCTTGAATATACCACTAGCCAGGAAGCAGAGACACAGGTCTCTTTTTAGAAGAAAGTCCCCTTCTGGGTCACAATTCCAATAGCCTTTATCTCTTCAAAGTTCCAACAACTCCCAATAGTTACCACCACAGGGACCATGTCATCCACATGTAGAACTTTTAAGGGCATTCAACTTCCAAACTAAAGTAAATAGGTGAGATGTTATTAAGTGCCTATAGCATTTTAGATAAAATGTGATTAAAAAAAAAAAAACTCAGATGCTGTAGTGCTTAACTTCCACAACAGACTCCTGAATAATATTTTTATTTCTTACATTAAAACAATGAGGGAGTAAATAAGCACACAGAAAAATCCACCCAATAAATAGCAGAACAGCAACTTGAGCCCTGCCCAATACATGACACATCCAGTTCCCCACCCAAGTTAAACTATAAATCTGCAAGCATTTTGCCACTAGGTGTTTGGGGTCATAGTCTCGGCCACAAGCTCATCTCTTTGCCTTATGGAGTCAACAGAATGTGAGGGAAGATGTGGACTGGAATAGGCAGAAGCTTGGTTTATAATCTCTCAGGCAAGAATTAAGCCTTGTATGGTCACAGAGACCTGAGTTATGAACCTTAAGACACTGGATTTCCTTTTCCTGTGACAAGTGAGTAGTTCATGGTCTCAGCTTTGCAGAACTACAATCGCATCTGCAGTTTTCAGGATCAAAAGTTCTTCACATGTTTTAGACAGAAAGGGTCAAAATTAGTTCCACATAATGGACTCTGTCAGTTCCAGCTGATGTCTGTGAGATGAATGAATCCTAAGTAGCCTTTTATGATGTATAGCATTTTTTGCATATGTAATGGTACCTAGCACTTCCATACTAGATGGAAAGTTTGGAACCAAAATACAAAGCTCTTTAGCACCTTCAGAAAATGTAGTATGTAAATAGAAAGGCACTGAAACACAAATCAGACATTGTAATAAACAACTGTGGATTTATGAGATTTAAAGATATATTTTGTGTGTCAACATGAATGAAGAAATCGATTCCAATGCCAACAGAGGCTGTGCTGAAGATGATGGATTTAAATATATAATATACACCTAACTTCCCACTGGTAATATGCATATTTTCACAAAAATAGAGATAAGCTGTTTTTCTAAAAGATTTTTAGATTAAATAGTCAAGATTAAATTCAAAGTAATGTGGTCTTATCTCAAGTGGAAGAATAAGTATTTTGGACATGTTCACATATATTTGAGACAGTATGTTATAAAGCTGTTTCTGAGTCCAGTCACCATCATTCATGTGACTTCTAATTCCATCAAAACAAAAAAAAATTGTACCTTTCCCAAACTCTCATCCTTTTATTTCCAAATGAAAAGACTGTCAATAAAACATAGCCTCTTTCCCATTAATGCCAACAACTGCACTTCTCTTCTCAAATTTGTCCCATACAAACTCTGATTGCAGCAAGTGTTGTTGCACCAGGTATTTTCACTGTAGGAAAAGCTACTTGTTTTACCCAAAGTGTACCCTGCAGGCTGATTTTAATATAGTTGAGAAGCAACAGTAAAGCGTTTAATATGCCAATGATCTTGTGCGAATCCTCACTGTTGAGCAATAATTCAATAATATATGTCTTTTCCTCATAGGGAAGTGGTCATATATGGACAATTTGAAAGTGAGGTGAGTCCATTCCTTGTTAGATGAATAGGCTGTGGCAAGATACATTAGGACCAAAAGGTTTAAAGGTCAATACTTCAGATGACAGGAAGAACCCAATTTCTGTTTAATACCAGCAAAGCTTCCGTCGAAGTTTCTAAAATGTTCCCATGTAACCAGTTCTTTGGTACTGAAGCAAAGAAGAAAGTGTTGTGTTAGAGGCCCTGACATCTTCTTCTTTTTCAAATAAAGTATTTTGATCATGTTTTCCCCTCCCTCAACTCCTGCCACCCCCTACTCACTCAACTTTATATCCTTTGACTCTTTCTAAAACAAAAACAAAAATACCACAAAAACAAATAAGCAGAACACCAATAAGTCAAAAAAATGACAAAAAAAGAAAAGGCACACACAGCATTGAATTTGTTGGCCAACTATTCCTGGGCATGGGGCCTGTCCTGCAGAATGGTTGATATACCCAGTAACATTCCATTGGAGAACACTGATTTTCCCTTTTGCCAGTAAGCATAAATTGAAATATCTTATTGGATAGTGGTGGGCCCCATGTGCACTTACCCCTCTCAGTGCTGGGACCCCAACTGGCTTGAATATAAGCAGATCTTGTGCATGATAACAGTCTCTCTCAGTCCATACATGCATCAGTCCTTTTGTGTTTGGAAGATGCTTTCCTTGGGGTCATCTATCACTTTGACTCTTACTTTCAGTCTCCTCTTCCATATATCTTCCTAAGCCTTAAGGGAAAGGGTTTGATGAAGACATACCATTTATGGCTTAGTGATCCAAAGTCTCTCACTCTCTGCACATTTTCTAGTTGTGGTTTTCTGTGTTAATTGCCATTTACTGCAAAAAGAAGTTTCTCTGATGTGGACTGAGTGAGGTACTTATCTATGAGTGTAGCAGTATATCATTGCTATGTTCCTTTAGCAGAATAATAATAGCAGGATTTCCCCTAGGCCCATGGCTACCTAATCTTAGGTTCTTGACCACTTTGGCACTGTCTCATGTAGGTTCTATGTCATGGATTAATCCTTAAATTCACTTAAAAAGTTATTGGTTGTTGCCATAGCATTTGTACCATTATTTCACCAGTATATCTTGCAGGCAGATCACTGTTGTAGGTTTCAGACTTCATAGCTTGGTGATATTGATGAGTAACTTTCTCTTCTAGGAGCATGCAGAGAGGCCCCATCTTCTGACCTCTCACTGAATAGGGTCCTACTGTAAGAGTAAGGGAGTTTCTTAATTTTCTTCGGGGACAGGGGTAATTGTTTCCAACTCTTTCCTCTTTAAAACATTAGGTAAGACTATAATGCAAAATCCTTAGCATTCTATACATAATAGCTGCTTTCATTATTATTACTATTATTATCATCAGTAGCATCACTGTCATTATTAAAGGAGAGAGTAAATGTCGCAGTACAGCCAGCAACAGTGCTGGTCTCACAGACACTTCCATAATAGGAAAAGAGAAAGTATATAATGTCAGTACTACAAAGAAGGCAGGAGATTAAAGACCAATTCTCAACATACTGATTGAGCAGCTGTGGGACTCTGACCTTCTGAAAACAGCATCCTCTGGCACCATTCCCCTGTGACAATACAGGCTCAGAAATGTTCCTCCATCACTTGAAAATCACCACATTAGAAGGGGAAGTTGATAGGCATGTTCATATCAGCTTCTCTTTTATTTTCTACAGTATACATTAACAGGTCTCTACCCAATTTCTCTTTCTTTAATGGGAGACTTCACCTTCTTTCATGACATTGTTGTTTTGCTACTTGACACGTAAAGGCTTTTACTGAAAGCAAAGTACAATTTACAACACAGAACATTTCTAAATTATAGGTTGTGTGAAACTCCGGTCACCGTTTTGGAAAGACAAATTTCTGAACCAGAGAGAAATAGCAGCAAATAATAGTAGTTGGTGACACAGATGCCAAACAAACTGGAGGTGACATTAGGATCTCCATTTTAATTTTCCTTTCCTGAATAGATGATCACTTCCAACTCTCTGTAACTTGGTAGGCAGCCTTCATGCTGTGAACCTGCCTAGCTTTCTTCAGAGCACACCTCCATATATTAGAGTGAATACTGATCTGTCTTCCTGCAGAAAAGTATGCTAGCATTCTGTAGGCACGGATCAGAGATGAAGGGCAGAATATTTTACCAAACACCTTGTCCAATATTGTGCATCAGATATTTACATTAAAATTCCTAACAGTAGCAAAATTATAGTTATGAAGGAATATTGATACAATTTTATAATTGGAGGGTCACCACACATGAGGAACTGTATTAAGTGGTCACAGCATCAGGAAGGTTGAGAACCACTGCTTTAAAATATAAAAGCTTATATTTATATTCTTTATTAAGAAATTTTCTACTCACTCCAAATACTATCCACAGATTCCCCCATCCTCCTTCCTGCTACCCCGCAACCCTCCTTCCCAAGCCACCCTGCATCCCCACATCCCCCAAATATATTCTGTCTTTTGTCCCACTGTAATTTCAATACCAAGAAGTATTTAGCAGTCCTAATGGGTGCAGATATAAAATCTCAGGAACTATACAGCTTTAATACCATATGCTTGCAATATTTCTTAGAGGTAGAATACATTTGTGATACATAAGAATAAATGTGGGGCACCAGGCTGAGCTCCGGGAATCCAATTGATGAGAGAGAGGAGAGATACTTCAGGGGAGGGACGTCAAGATCATGATGCGAGGACATGCAGAGATGACCAGCCACACTAGTGGAAGCCCATGAATTGTGGACTGGTGGCTGTGGAGCCCCCGTGGGACTGGACTACGCCCTCTGGATACGGAAGATGATAGTTTGGCAGGCATCCAGGCAGGGGGATCGGATTTGTCCCTGGTCTATGGGCAGGCTTCTGGAATCCGGTGCCTGTGGTGTGACACCTTGCACAGCCTTTTTGCAGTGAGAAGGGGCTTGGACCTGCCCAGGCTCAGTGTACTGGGCTCTGCTGATTCCCCATGGAAGACCTCGATTTGGGGGATGTGGGGATGCAGGGTGGCTTGGGAAGGAGGGTTGCGGGGTAGCAGGAAGGAGGATGGGGGAATCTGTGGATAGTATGTGGAGTGAGTAGAAAATTTCTTAATAAAGAAAAATGAAAGAAAAAACAATAAGTGTGGATGTTTACATTGAATTTAATGAAAGAAAATATGACTTGATAATCACACAAACCCACTTAATAAATAGAACAGCAAGTAAACAGCTCCTTGTCCTCAACCTGCTCAGGTCTTCTTGGATTTTTGTTTGTTTTGAAAGTTGTCCTGGGGACCAATTATGCCCACCTCTTTACATATGTTTAATGCATTTCTTTTAAAAATAAATGTTAAAGAAAGAGGACAAGGAAAATTGCAAAACAAATACAATATGTATAGACAATAGGTAATGGGAAGATAATAAGTATGATTGAGATAATATTTTTTAAAACCTGTGCTTTTCTCTCCTCACAGAGTACCTTTTCTTTTTTTCTGTAAGGGGTCTTCCATTTGCCAGAAAGGAAATGAAGATATGTGATACAGGGAATAAACTAAGAGTATGTCACGTAGCCTCCCACACAAGGAGTCAGCATCTTTATGAGCCAAATTGTTATTTTAAATCACTATTTCTAAGTTCCTTTTCGTGGATTAGCTGGTGTCAAAAAGGCAGGTGTGATGTGGAAAAAGAATAATAGATAAGGCAGAAAGAGGAAAAAAGAGAGTCATGTGTCCTGGCTGTGGACAGTAACATTGAGCCTTGAGATGATTTCATGTCCTCACTTTCTGTGTGACAAACTACAGTTAGACATCCTGGGGTCTATGTACATCAAAATATACTGGGTCATTCAAAGTGGTCATTAAATAAAAAGAGTCCTTATTTATGAATCTCCCAAACGTTCCTTGATTCATACATATCAAGAGAGCGGTGGTTGGAGTAAAGAAGGCAATGGGGGCTATATAGAGGAAATAGCAGGTATCACAGGCTTCTATACCCAAGGGGGGCTAAACAATATCTAGCCGACTGAACAAGCCAAAGAGACTTTGCTCAAGCCAAGTAAGAACAGGATGAAAGCTGCAGACTTCAGCATAGATGCCAGCTGAGCAAGCAGCTTCAAGAGATATCACCAAGTGACAGGAACACCAGAGGATTGCAATGTTCTCTCTCCCACGTAAGTCACATGAAATCATAGCATACTCATGCACCAGAGTCATCATTATAATTATAATCTCTGGAGAGAAAATGAAGGATGCACATTTTCCCTGCATGTGACATTTGTCACAAAAGATTCTTGAGATTCTTCTGTACAAATTGCTAACTGTAATTTAGGGGAAACACTGGGATAGTGGTAGATAAAATCCAGCTGGCAAGTGAATATTGTGGCTTCCTGATACAGATCCCCACTCAACCATAGATTGTCTATAGTTCAGACAGAAGCTTTCCTTTTACTGAAAGTACAATTCAGCAAAAGTCAGAATATCTGACAAAATTTGAACTTGCTATGCTGAGACCTGCTCACTTCTAAGACATACCTAGTTACAGTTAGAGGGCTTTCTCCTATTCGGGATCTATTGTGAAATAAAATTCAAGACATGGTGCAGTCCATAAACTATAAGAGAAACCTCCAGGTTCTCCCACACTTCATTACAGCCAAGACAAAAACATCAATACTAAAATTTCATATACCCATCCAGCATTTCCCAAAGAAAAACCTGTGAAATATAAGTCCTATGAGATTTTCTTTGAAAAAAAAAACGGGGGCTATGAAAAATCTTAAAGCAAAACTCTTTTATTAGTTTCTCCTGCTGAGGAGTTAAATGCATACCAAAGGTCTAAGAATATTAATTTTCTTTAGCATGACTCTCCTAACTTACTTGGCTCCAGAACATTCTTAAAGCATGACTAGTCATCAGCATGTAATATAATTAGCATTATATTGAGGTATACTGCAGCATACCTCAAATCCAAGCACCCAGCAGGTAGAAGCAAGAAAGGGAGAAAGAAGGGATAAGGAACACTGATGATGCTTAAAAAACCCATAGAAAACATTGTTTTATAAGTGCTCTCTCTGTTTCTGTCTCTGTGTCTCTCTGTCCTTTCTCTCTCTCTCTCTCTATCTTTCTCTCTCCCTGTCTACATATACACATACACAAAATGTATGTGTAGTGGAGTTACTCCTATGTGTGATAATTCATCTCTATCTAACAAAAATCTGTTGAGGCTGTAGAAATGGCTCAGTAGTTATGAGCACTTATTGCTGTTGAAAAGGGCCTGTATTTGATTCCCTGAACCTACATGGTAGGTCACAAGTGCCTATAACTCCATTGATAGTGGTCTGATGACATTTTCTTGCCTCCTCAGCCACATGTGTGCATTTGGTGCACATAAACTCACACATGTTCATGCACATAAATTAGATAGATAGATAGATAGATAGATAGATAGATAGATAGATAGATAGATAGATAGATAAAATCCAAGCCCCAGGAAAGGGAAACTTCCTTTTGAGTTATTGGTCAGAGCAGGGGTATGGTATCCAAGAGATACCAAAACAATACAGATTATGGCCATTGCCTTTGATTTTCTCCCAGAACTTGAAGGTACGACCCTATTACTGAAGACACCTGTGGTGGTTCAAATGTGAATGACTCTTCCATATGCTCATATACTTAAATAGTTGGCCTCCAGTTGGTGAGACTGTTTGGGAATGATTAAGTGGTATGGCTAGATTAGATGAGGTGTGTCACTGAGGTGGGCTTTGAGGTTTAAAAAGCCAACACTATTCAGTTATATCTCTCTGCTTCCTCCTTGTGTGGATTAAGATATGAGCTCTCAGGTACTGCTCCAGCACTATGCCTGCCTGCCTGCCTCTTGTCATGTTTCCCACAGTGATAGTCATAACTCACCCTCTGAAACTGTAAGCCCCCAATAAACTATTACTTCCAGAAGTTTCCTTGGTCAAGGTGTCTCTTTACATCAATAGAAAAGTAATTAAGTCAACATCCTCATATTTCCAAAACAGGGTTTGGAAGAATAAAGCTGGTACTGACCTGGAAGCCTTGGCCTTGAGCTCTGGTTTCTAGCTGCTGAAGGAGAAAAGTAATAAACACTACTACCCAACTATTAAGCCTGTGAAGCACAATGACAGGCCTGAAAAGATATCCTCAGTGGTACAATAGTCACACATTTATGTTGGGAATAAGCAACAACTATTGAACTTAAAGTCTACTTAATAAGAGGGGATTTATGCCTGGTACTGTAAACCTAGCCAAGTACCCATGGCTTCAGAGAGATCTAGACCCTAGAGGAGTAACTACTACTGCTGTATTCCTAAGTCAATGTGTTCCCAACTGTATTCTAAATAGTTCTCTTTATACTCACAGATTAGCATAGCTTTTACTCTTCATTAAAGATGATTCTTTTTGCAGCAGATGGCGACTACCACTGGTCAAAACACTGAAATTAATGACTAAGGAGTTCCAAGCCTCAACTGTTACATTGATAATGAAATCACTACACTTAAGATTCTCAAAACATTGTGGAAGAGAATTTGGCAAGATTGTAAAATTCAGAGGACCAGGATACCTGCTGCAAGATAGTGTCTTCTAGACATGACAAGGTTGCTACACAAATGAAATCTCAGTAATACAGTTGCCACAGCAAGATCTGCATAATGGTGATACTAGTCCACCTGTTGACATTTCAGTGTTGATTGGGGGAAATCTCACAAGGCCTCACTCCTGTAAGCAATTAATGTCTGCTGACAGAGGAAGAATCATTTTTCTCCAGAGATGAGAGCTCTGATATGATTTCCAAACCCAAGTCCTAAACACATATACATATGAGCAATACCAAACAGAAGAGGAGGTCATAAATAAAGACAGAGAGGGTAGGTACATGGGAGAAATTGTAGGGAAAGGGGGAGGAGTAGAAATGATGTAAATATGGTAATTGTAGCATGAATCTTAGAAGTTCTTATTAATAAAAATCAAACCTGAGGCCAGTTATTGGGGTGAATACTGGAAGATCAGAGAGACAGAACAAGCCACAGCTAACCTCACTGGCCAACTTCTCAGCTCGTCTTGTTTCCTCAGACTGGAAGCTTCTGTGTCCTCAGCCCATTGGCTCTCTGCTGAACTGCTACTCCAAAGCCTGAAAGCTTAACCAGCCAGATGCTTAACCAGCCAAATGCTTCTAGTTTCTGATCCTCATGCCTTATATACCTTTCTGCTTTCTACCACCACTCCCTGGGATTAAAGGCGTGAGTCACCATGCCTGGCTGTTTCCAATGTGGCCTTGAACTGACAGAGATCAAGAGGGATTTCTGTCTCTGGAATGCTAGGATTAAAGATGTGAGTGCCACCATTTTCTAGCCTTTGTATCTAGTGGCTGTTCTGTCTCTGACCCCAGATAAGTTTATTAGAGTGAACAATATTTGGGGGAACACAATACCACCACAAGTAATCATGCATATAAATCTCAAAATTAAAAAACAAACAAATAAATAAATAAACCATAAAATGAGTTGAATTCTAGATGTTTACAAATTTATTTGCTCCAAGAATGCAATGTGGTCATGCACATGTTAACAAACAGAGGACACCTTCATGAATGTACTTTGCTTTGCATACACAAAAAGTTATATATCACTTTTAGAAATTTTCTTTTAAATGTATGAAACTTGCCACTAAGGAAATTATTCATGAGAAATTCTTTCTGAAAAGAATGACCTCACTGTACATATAGACATAATACAGTATCAATTGTATTACTACATTTAATGATAATTTCTCTTTACTAAAAAAAGTCTAATAATAAAAATTATACAAGAAGTTATCATAAACTTGAGAGGGGAAGATGTGAGAGGTATTGGAGAGGCAGATATGATGCAAATACAATATACACACATATGAAAATTTCAAATAAAATTTTAATTAGAATTTTTAAAAAAAGAGTTCAAGACAAGTCTTGGTTACATAGCACATCTGAGACCAGCCTTAGTTGCACCAACCCTACTGCACTAAAATAAGATTTAAAACATAGACGTTGGAAAATACCACTGTTTCACATTATATTTAACAGAAAAAAACATGAGCATAATTCCATGATTTCAGAATCAAGGTGACTCAAGAGCTTGAGAAATAATAGGAGCAACAAGAGCTAGCTGAGAGATGAGCTCTACCTTTCTGCCTTCCTCCATCAGCCACATCCCAAACCACCTTAAACAAATCTACAATGCAAACAAAAAATCACTGGGCTTGCTATATGCACTTGTAGTTGGAGACAAACCACCCCAGACAAGTTTCCTCAGCCTAACACCCTGATATAGAAATTCTACAGCTTCTGCTGAATATACAAATAGTGAAATCATAAGTAAACATGAAAAGGAGAATGTAAAGTTATTGAAGGAGCCTGTGTAATTACCAAAGGATTTCTGAGATCATCTAAAGCCAGCCAAAAGTCTGTTTAACAAACCTGAGGGCAAGTGTCTCCTAACACAATATATATAGTGCACACCCAGTAAATACGGAGTAAATGGACTGTAGTGTAAGAACAAATGCATTTGTTATAATAATGACATTTTTGTTTTTCATAGATCTAGGGCCCATTGAGTGTTATTAATAATCCCATGTGATATCTCTTTCTGCTCTTCCTCCCCGCTCTTTTTCTTCCCCAAGTGATAACAGACAGACATAACTTACTAGAAGACTAGGAAGAGAGAATAGATGTCTCAGGCTCAGAGAAGAGAAAGATGAGGTAAAAAGGTAGTGAGACTAGTTCCCAAGTCCCATGAAGCTTCCTACTGATGGAAGTATCTTAAAATTAGTACCACTGAACTAATCCCCCTAGATATCACATACTAAATGCCTTATACCATTCTTACTGGAGGAAGTGAAGCACTGGCAACACTGCTTAAGTTCCAGAGAACTTACAATTAGACAAGGAACCTAGTACCCACTGGTTACAATGGAATGTTTCATGGAGGCCTCCATGCTATAGCCTTGTGATTCAATATTGGTACAACCAAGGGGGGGGGCATTGGAATTTAATGAACTATTCATGATGATCTTGAAGCCGATTTGATTTGACTGGTGTGTGTGTGTGTGTGTGTGTGTGTGTGTGTGTGTGTGTGTGTGTGTTACTAAGCATCAAATTTAGGCAAGTTCTGCATCACTGAAACACATCCCCAGCTCTCATTTAATTTCAAGAAATAAAAAAAAGTTACTTTACCTCAGCTATTATGAAAAAACCAATCTTTTTCTTCAATATATCTTCATAATGAATTCCAGAAATGTTACTTATGTGTCAGATATATGTGTGCATAAGCATATACACACATATATATGTGTACCTTCAGATATCATATTTTCCACTGGTAAACTTAAAAGCCTCTTCCAAGGCTCCCTGAGCTGTAGGTTCAGTTGATGTCATCACCTCTGTTTAAAGAAAAAATACTGTCACCACTGTCATTTGGTTTCTTATCTCTCAGTGAAAAAATATGCTAAATAGGCTCTTGATCTCTAACTCTTACAATAAATTCAGTTGGGTTTAATATGACTTGGAAAATGTAGGTAATGGGGCATGACTCTGCATCATACAGCAAGGAGGGGGATGGGAAGCAGAATCAGTCTCCTTAGTGTCACTGTCACCCACATTCAGGAACAAAGCACTCATAAATTATCTAAAGAGATTTGACAGTTTTTCCCTTTCACGAGGGCTAAGACCTTGGGACTCTGTGTGTGTGTGTGTGTGTGTGTGTGTGTGTGTGTGTGTGTGTGTGTGTACATGTGTGTATAAATACAAGGAATAGAGAAGCATTTAAAAGACACTGAAGCAGTAAGACAGGTTGCCTATGACAACAATGATCTGTCACAATCTGTCTCTCATATCTTACCATCAAAATGTCCACAGAATGGCACTTGCCTTAGAAAAATTCCTTCTTTTTTATATAAAGTGTTTATCTCAGTTAGACAGCTGAGTAGTTGATTGGGACTATCAATAACACTAAGTATCACAACTCTACAGATAATCTAACTTCCATTGGTTCTGATAGAGATATGAATTAAACAAGGATTAAATTAGACTGTAATTATAGCTGTGTAATGAGGATAAAAGTAATTTTAATTTCTTCTCTTTACCTACCTGTACTTTTTCTATATGAAAATATTTATTTGCTAAATCATAAAAAAAGAAT
Source organism: Peromyscus maniculatus bairdii (assembly GCF_049852395.1). Taxonomy (NCBI): domain Eukaryota; kingdom Metazoa; phylum Chordata; class Mammalia; order Rodentia; family Cricetidae; genus Peromyscus; species Peromyscus maniculatus. Next base: position 14,816,925 of record NC_134875.1, read on the forward strand.
TTAAGTACTGAGGAATCTGGATGCAGACATCCACGGCTAGGCCCCGGGTGGAGCGCTGGGAGTCTAATTAGCGAGAAAGAGGAGGGTTTATATGAGCGAGAATTGTTGAAACCAAGGTTGGATAAAGCACAGGGACAAATAGCCAAACGAATGGAAACACATGAACTATGAACCAAAGGCTGAGGGGCCCCCAACTGGATCAGGCCCTCTGAATACGTGAGACAGTCGATTGGCTTGATCTGTTTGGGAGGCATCTAGGCTGTGGTACCAGGTCCTGGGCTTGCTGCATGAGTTAGCTGTTTGAAACCTGGGACTTATACAGGGACGCTTGGCTCAATCTGGGAGAAGGGGACTGGACCTTCCTGGACTGAGTCTATCAGGTCGATCTCAGTCCTCGGGGGTGGCTTTGATCTGGAAGTGGTGGAAATGGGGGGTGTGCTGGGGGAAGGGGAGGGGGTCAGGAAGGGGGAGAACAAGGGAATCTGTGGCTGTTATGTAGAACTGAATAGTATTGTAAAATAAAATAAATTTTAAAAAAAGAAATTAGAAAATTGTTTATAATGTTGGTATTAGAGTGCAGCTTTCAGCATGGTGAAGCAACAGAAAACAAGCCTTGTTACTCTGCCATAAACAACTAAAAAACTGAAAACTATAAATACATGAACTATCAAAGAACTGTTTAGGCACAAGGCATTACAAAAAGAACTGTGCTTAGGCCCATTTTTTCAGGCAGTTACACAGCATGGAAGACAACAATCCCAGCACAACATTACTTACATGATTTTGGAGAAGTGAAGCACGTGGTGTTTGCAGGATATGAAGACAATGAGTTTCAGATATCTTCACAGAAGTCTTGCTTAGAAATACATTGGAAAAATGTTTATGTATAAGGTAATACTCAATGGTGGATGCTGTAAACAAAGCTACAACAGCTCTGGAAGCAGATTGGATTTTGATTACCTCAAGTATGGATATCATGTTGAAATGGAAAGCACACAATAGTAACTTTTGCAATACCCCATCACAATGTAGGTGGAACTAACTACCTGTACTTTAGATTACCCTTGACCAAATTGACCTACAAGTTATCTGTTTCACAAAATTAGGTTGATTTCTTAAAAGCTACCAATGAGAGATAGTTTACACTACACAATCAAGCCTCACTTGACATAAAAAGTACTTAGAGAATATGAAACATAACCAAGAGAAAAATAATCCAATTTAAATAACTCATAAATGACAAAAATGATGAAAATAGAAAGACTTTGTAATAGCCATATGTATGCAACATGAAGAGACAAATGAATGACTTAAATTGGAAACAGCATTGCAAAATCCAAAATAAAATATTTACAAGATGAATTTAACAGCAGTGCAATCACTGAAGAATGAATGATGAACCAGGAATTGACAAATCTAAAAAGTATTTGTGGGAGAAGAGGGACATACGTAGAATTCTAACATCTGGTGAACAGTATAATGCACCCTTACTATGTTTATGGTGACTAGAACTAAAAAGAAAAATACTTAAATAAAACATGATTTATTTTTAAAATATTTTTTCTAAATTATAAACCCATAGAATAATGAAATTTAACAAACCTCAAAGAATATAAATAACAACAAATCACATCAAGACCCTCAGGATAAGGTAGTTAGAAACCAAAGATAGGAAGAGAATCCATAAGGCTTTCAGATGGGAGAAATACGGAGTTTGCAAAGAGAATAAAGATTAAAATGGACAGACTACACATCACTCCCACATACACCGAGTGATGACATAAAATCAATACATTAATGATCAGAAAATAGAAATTTATAATTCTACACATTGAAAAATATTCCTCAAAAACAGACAAAATGGACTTTTTCAGACAAACAGACTGAGATATTCTTTTCAGCGAAATTTTCATACTTGAAATATAAAAAGATGTTTTTGAGATATAAGGGACAGTGATCCCAGAGAAAACCCTACACTGACATAAAAGAAGAAAAACAGAAGTGCTAAGTATTTGTGCAAATAGACAAAGTTGTTTCTCACTTAAAAAAAAACTTTACAGTTAAATTTATTTCAAAATAATTGTACAAATATATCTTAGGGATTAACAAGTATAACTGAAAAATAAATACCCCAAAATATTTTTAAATGGAGGAAATAACCAGAAGTATAAGTTTCAAGCATGCGCACACGCACGCGCACGCGCACACACACACACTGTGGGATAGATTGGCATAAATTTAAGGAGTCATGCTTTAAATTCTAGTACAACTAGTGGGGGAAAATAAAATGTATAGCTATAGCTATATAGGAATAGTAAATGACTTTTTTGAATAGGATCCCAGACAATCAGGAAATAAGGCCAACATTTGATAAATGAGACCTCATGCAATAAATTTAAAAGTTTCTGTTCAGCAAAGGAAATAGTCAAGTGAAGAGACACTCTATAGAATGAAACAAAAACCTTTGCCAGCTGTATATCTAACAGAGGATTAATTCATTAAAGAACTAAAAAGAAAACTGAACAAGAAGTAAACAAATTCTCCAGTTGATAAATAGCCTAGTGAATGAACTGATAGTGCACAAAGGAACACATACTAATGTATAGTAAATATGTTTAAAAATACCATTCAACTTCAGTAGCCCTTTTATTGCAGTCAGAATACCAGATGGGCATGAATGTGTATGAAAGAGAGCCTCCATACACTTCCGAAGGCAAGGTAAACTAGTCCAAGCTCTATGGAACCAGCATGATCAAAAAAAGTTTAGAAGGGTCCATTAGATAACCTGAATCTAAGTGTCACACTGATGATCCCAGTTAAACTAAGTGGGTCACAAAACAAAACCAAAAGTCAATAATCTAGGCAAAAGACTGATAAGAATGGGGGTGTTCACAGGTATGGGAAGGAGATAAGAGGGGAGTAATCACAACACACACACACACACACAACACACACATATATATACATATATATGCATGAAATTACAAAATAACAAAAATAAAAATTTTAAAAAAGACAAGAAATAGACCTACCATACAACCCAGCTATACCATCCCTGACTATTTACTTGAAGGGCTAACTCCAACTCCACAAAGCACAGAGATATGTACACATCAATGTATACTGCAGTGCTGTTTTCAGTAGCCATGCTATGGAATCAGCCTAGGTAGGCATGAAAACTTTTCTCTCAAATCTCTACAGCACACATGATTGGAGAAAAGCCCCAGTTCCTGGGATGTGGAATGTATCATATTCATGTCATACTTCCTAGAGTACTCCCAGATCATGACTCAATGTAGAAACATTACAAAATTAGCCTTCTTGGCAGACACATGAATCCTCCAACATACAATCTTGACTCAAGAACTGCCCATTGGGTGCTTAAGAACTTTCTTAGAACTGTACCCCAGTGTAAGTCTCTTCCATACAACCCCTCTTTGCTTCTTTATTCTCAAGAGCCAGATCTTCATCATGCTCTTATATTTTCTCATTCTGATTCCCTGCCTAGTACATCTATTGAATATCTGATCCTATCCTGGCATGTGCTTTTCCAAGGACATGTACTAATTTCTAGACACTAAATATAAAAATATGTATAAATTAAACTTAAAAAGTAGAAAAGTATGCGATACCAATACAAGTCATTAAACTAAGTACCCACATAAATATTAAAGAAGTAATTGAGATAGTGAATGTTAGCACAAACAGAAGTATTTGTGTTTCAAGAGGTCCATGTCATGGTGAACAAAGAACCGAGGTCTCATACATATGAGGAAAGTACTCTACTACTGATTTATATTCCCAGTGGTTTTGAAAATTTCATGCATGTATACAATTTATGTTGATCATTTCCAACCCCACTCTCCACCTAGGCCTGTCAAACGTATGTCCCTCCCAACTCAATGTCTTTTTAACAATATTTTATTTAATATTTGAAATTTTCATGTTTAAAACATTTTGATTATATCTATCCACCCCTACCTCCTTCTAATTCCCACTAGTGTCCCCACCATGCCTCTCTATCAACTTACTGTTTTCCCTTTTTCTTATTTTAATAATCCCTTGAGTCCAATAGTGCTGCCTAAATGTATGTGGTTGTGGTAACATCCAGGAATCAACCTAGATGTCCATCAACAAAGGAGTAGATCAGGAAAATGCAATATATATATATATATATATATATATATATATATATATATATATGGTATATAGTATATAGGTATACTGCATAGGTCTTATGAAGTTAAAAATAGAGGCTATAAGTTGATGTATGCAATAAACATGAGTGCCCAAAAGACAGCAACTCAGAGCACTTCTCTCCTCTCAATTCTCTGACTCTTACATCCTTTCCAGGCCTCTTATCAACAGCAAAAAAAAGCTAAACTATAAATTATAGAAAAATGCTAAAAAATGCAAAGACACATAATAAAAAAGTCAATGATTCTTTAAATATACATATAAAATAATATATACATATATAATTTTATATCTCTGTACATATGTTTATATTCACACATAAATATACATGTGTATATAAAACAATTCAAGCTTTGTCAAGTATATAGAGTGTTCTAGTTAGCTTCAGGTATCAGTGTAACACATCCCAGCATCATCTCAGAAACCTCAATTAAGAAATTCCTTGGATCAGATTGGCTTATGGCTGGCCATGTCTGTCAGACTGTCTTGAAGGATGGTTGATGTGAGAGAGTCCAGCACACTGTTTGTGCCAGATTGGCAAGTGGACCTGGATTATATAAGAAAGCTAGCTTAACATGAGCCAGAGAGAGAGCCAGTAAGCAGCATACCTTCATCATTCCTGCCTCAGGTTTCTGCTCTCACTAACTTTCCTCATGATGTAGTATGGCATGGAAACATAGGCCAAATAAATCCTTTCTTTCCCAAATTGATTTTGGTTATGATGTTCTATCCCAGAAACAGAAAAAAAGAAAACTACAATATGGAATATCTGTTACATTCATGTATTTCTAATGAGAATGCAAAATATACAGCTACTTTAGAACAGTTTAGCAATTCTTCAACATGCTAAAGAGTTAATCAAATGAGCCAGCAATTCTACCGGCAAGGCAATATCTACCCAAGATAAATGAAAGCTTAAGTCTACAAGTTCTTACATGCCAATGCTTATGGCAGTACCATGGAAAACAAGTAGAAGGTGGAATCAACATGATGCCCATAAGCTGATGAGCAGGCAAAGTTATGTGTCCACAGTACTCAGCACTATTCGGTAATACAAACATGTGAGCTACTGCTACACAGAACAGCAGAATGAAATCCCAGTATGAAATAAGAAACTCAAAAGGCTACATCCTTCATGAGACTATTTACAAGACATTCTGCAAAAAGCAGACTCATCAGTGGTTCTGTGATGTTTTCTCTACAAGGTATTTTTAAGTGACAGAACTCTCATATTTTAATTATAGTCATCTTTACCAGTCATTTGTCAAAAATTCTTATAAATTTATACTGAACAAGGTAAATTGCACTGAATGGGTACATACACAAACTACATATGTATATCTGCATACATAACTTATCTTTAAAACTGAGTGATACTATATTGTATAAGAAAGTAAGAGATATTAATACAAAGTTTATAAAAAAGTCAATAATTTAAAGAGAAAACAGGTTTTCTAAAAAGTCTTCCATTTAGTATAATTTAAATTCCTATTCCTGGAGTTGGACAGCAGGTGGTCTCATCAAGAAGTCATCAAAGTAACAAGCCCATCCAAATGACTGATGGCACTGCTAGGCCCTCAGATAGCAGGCCTGCTGGGAGTGAACTGCTTTTATTATAAAAGCAGTTCATTCCAAAGATGTGTTCTTTCTTGTAGAAATTTCTCAAGATAGCAGTAGGCACAGCATTTCTTTAAAGCCTGGGTGTAACAACCAGTCTCTTTGAAAAAAATAAAATGAATATATTCAAAGTACTAATAATAATGCAGACACATCAAAGCAAAAGTATTAAAACATTTATTAGGCCTAAGATAGACATTACAAATAAAAATAGAAATTATGATTATCCAGACTACAACCCATAGCTCCAGAGAAGGGGCTTGGGGATGCATGGATCACCCTGGGAAAGGGAAACAGATGAGATCTCCACAAGTAAACTGGGGATGAGGAAGGGGATATAGAGGGGAGGAAATGGGGGATGAGATGGGGGATGAGAACATGAGGGAATAGGATGGTTGAGCTGGGGGAGGGGCAGAGTGGGAGAGCAATGTAAGAGATATCTTTATAGAGGGAGACATAATGGGGTAAGGGAGAAACCTGGTGCTAGGGAAATTCTCAGGAATCCACAAGGATGACCCCACCTTAGACTACTAGCAATAGCGGAGAGGTGCCTGAAATGGCCTACTCTGGTAATCAGATTGGTGAATACCCTAATTGTCATCATAGAACCTTTATCCAGTAACTGCTGGAAGTAGATGCAGAGATCCACAACCAAGCACAAGACCAAGCTCTGGGCTCCGTGAGTTGAGTCAAAGAGATGGAAAGAAATTATATGAGCAAGAGAAGTTGTTAGTATCTGAAAGAAGCCCCCAAGAAAGACCAACTAATAATAGCAAGAGCGTTTATTGTTTCCAACAGTTGGGGTAGCAAATAGCAACCCCGAAGGGGGGGGGGATCACAAGCTCCATTTAAGCAGAAGTAGGGAAATTCCAGAGAGGAGGGATCAATCTGGTGCCGATTGGTGGAAGAAAGATTAGTCTGGGAGTTGACTAGTGGAAGGCTACAGTGGTTAGGGGCTCATTGGTGGTGGTGGGGGGGAGATCTAGTGTCTACGGGCTTGTTGATGGGAGGGTAGGGAAAGCTATTTTTAGCTAGCAGAAGTCTGGGGGACATCTGCTGAGCCAGCAGAAGGGGCTTGGGGACCTGCTGAGCCAGCCGAAGGGGCTTCTTCGGGGGCCTGTTGAGCCAACAGAAGGGGCTTGGCAGCAGGAGGCTGGGGGGCACCTGTTGATTGGTTCCCTCTAAGTTGTGGTTTTCCTGAGAATTGCTTGCTCAGCTCCAGCCCATTCTGGTGAACCAAAACTAAGGACTGGTCCATGTCAGGGCTGCTATGGGAGCCTGTTAGGGCCCTGGCGTGGCCATCCAATCCTTTCAGGAGTCAAAAATCATGACGGGGAAATCTACAGAGACAACTGAACCAAGCTCATAGGAACTCACGAACTTAGAGTGACAGCTGTGGAACTAGAGCTTCTGCATATGGGAGACAGCTATGTAGCTGGGTCTGTTTGAAGGGCCTCTAGCAATGAGATCAGGATCTATTCCTGGTGCATGAGCTGCCTTTCTGGATCCCATTACCTGTGGTCGAACATCTTGCTCGCCCTTGATGCAGGAGGGAGGGACTTGGTTCTGCCTCAACAGAATGTACCAGGCTTTGTTGTTTTCCCAGGAGAGGACTTACCTTTTGAAGAAGGGGATTGGGGGGTGAGTCAGGGAGGAGAGGGGAAGGCAGAGTAGGGGTGAGGGGGGAGCTGGAGGAGGCATGAGAGGTATCTGTTGGTATGTAAAATGAATAAAAATTTTTAAATAAATTTTAAAAAATTATGATTATCAACATAGGGTTGTGTTCATTTTATTAAAACATGTGCATAAAAGAGATAGGTTGGGGTGATAGTAAAAGTGGGTTGCTCATAGAAGGATTCAGGTTATAGGATATCAATTACAATTCTACTATTCTGGATAAAGTACGAGGGAAGAAAATGATGAGTTTTCCCACTACTGAAATTGGTGCCCATAGTCATTTTCTCATTCATCTTGCACAGGATTTCTGATTTTATCATCACTTCTTACTGATGAGAAAAGAGAGGTACGAAGAAGTTGGGAAAATGATCTGATATCAGCAAAATAGAACTTATCCCTAGATTTAGTTCTGATAGCACACTGCCACTTTAAGGATGCATCATAAATAAAATAGAAAAGAGAACTCAAGAGGGAAAAAGAGCCGTCTTATTGGTATTGCTCTAATGAAATTTTTGAATGTAATCAGTAGGCCTGGGGACTTACAGAGGGAGAGTAATATATGGGGAATAAAAGGAAAATAGTAATACATTTTTTAAAAAATATTTAATCACAATCATTCATTACTTTCAGTGCTCATAGGCCCATGTTTTCCCCCGTGTGACTTAGAAAAATACATTTTATTTCAAACTTTTTTTGCCCAAATTAACATATAACCTAGAAAAATAAACATAAAAAACATTGACATTATTTTCAAAACAATGTAAATTTACATATTCCTATAACATTTTTTAGTGTGACAGTTCATGGCATAGTTTCAATTTTTCTTTAAGTTCCTGCTGTATTTGACTTCTTTTTCATTCAGTTTTTTGTTCTTGCCACATTAGGCTCACTTATTGAGTGCTTTTCATAAGAGCTGTTTGCAGGGAAAAGTTGATAACTTCCTGAGGATGTTTGTTCCTTACACTACAACCTGTGTTCTGGACTGTTTGTTGTTCTTGGTTTTGTTGCTTTTCTGTTACTTGTTATTTTGCTTGTTTCAATAGTAAGGCTGACTGAAATACTGGGCATGACAAGAACCTGCTGACAATCATTAGAAAAAGTCGGTTGAAAGGATTTCAAAGTAAACTCAAAAGCCGGAAACAAGGTTCTAAAAGTTTATCTCACTGTGCATATTTATCTCCATATACACAAAATTATACACTAAAAAGGGAGTTTAAGGAGTTCTGCTGTAGATGTATCCATTGGGCTAGACACCCCATCATCAGTTGCTTTCTGATCATTTGTGAGGGTATTTTAGTTGTTTATTGCTTTGGTTTGGGTTTGGATTTTTTATAATGGTCTCTGTCTCTTGCAAAAAAAAAACTTCATTGGTGAGGATTGAGAACACTACTTTTCTTGCATATAAGTGTTTAGAATGCAGGTAGGAAATTATACTGGTTTAATGAAGTGGTGGTTGTAGGTTATCCTACCAAATTTATGACCTCACTAGCTCTGGTAGTTGGTTAGGTTAACAGTAACAGACATGATTTCCCTTCTGTTGAAAGGGCTTTACATTGAACTCCAGCACTCAAGGCTCAAGAAACATTGTGGAAGAGGGAAAGGAAAGATTGTAAGACAAAGGACTCAGAAATCTGCTGTGAGAATATGTATCCTAGAAATGACAGGGAAGCTTCTCCCATGATACTTCAATAATGTGGCTACCTAAACATGGCCTGAACAAAGACAACAACAGATATGTTGATGTGGATGGCAGTGTGGCAGAAGGGATATCACAAGGCCTCAGCCCTACACAAAGAACTACAAGCAATTAAGGAATGTTGAAAGCAGGAGAGAAAGTCTTCCTCAGAGCAGAGCACACCAATTGATTATCCAATACTAAATGGTCAGCCATGAAATCATAAAAATACAAGTAACATTATACAGACTGAACATGTTACATTTATATATTGATGCAAATGTGTTTGTATATATGTAAGAAATGCAAGAAGAGGAGGACCAGGAATTTGTGAGGGATCAGGGTAGGACAACATGGGAGGAGTTGGAGGTAGGAAAGGGAATGGTGGAAATGATGTCATTATATATTTATTTTTATAAAGATTGAAACATTATTTAAGATTTAATGTTCACATAGTTATATGTACAAAATATGACTTTCAACAGAGCATAAGATAAAAAATTAATACCATAATATAGCTTGGCATAATAGGAAAAAACAGAACTGCCAGGAAGTTGATGTGTATTCTTTGGTGGAAGTGAAACAATGTCCTGTGATTCATTCATACGACATCCTTATGTAATTATACTGTATTTTAATAAAAAATATTTAAAAGAAGCTTCATTTTAATAGTAATTTTAATCATGGAGGGGTAACAAATGGTTTGTCTTTTTATGTGAACTGAATTTGTAAAAAAGAAAAATTTCTCTCCCATGTAAAAATGATAGTATATTTAAAACAAATAAACATATTTTATAAATCGTGAGTTTTTTCTAAACAAAAATAAAACTGTGTGACCCATATGAGTATGAGTCAGCTTTCATTCACAATCCTAAATACACTCCTCAATGTTGCCCTGACAAAACCTTATTTTAAGATAGCTGACTTATTGCCTACTGCAGCAGCATAATGCTAAAGAATTGAAACTTTCATATGTCCCATAAGTTTGTATATGTTGTACTTTCATTTTCAATGAATTCTAGGAAATCTTTAATTTCTTTCCTTATTTCTTCCTTGACCCATTGGTGCTTCATGTGGGCATTATTCAGTTTCCATGAGATTGTAGGCTTTCAATAATTTTTGTTGTTGTTGAAATCTAACGTTATTTCCCATATGAAGTTGAGTATTATTCTTTCCAGGTCTGTGAAGAATTGCGTTGGCATTTTGATGGGGATTGCACCGAATCTGTAGATTGCTTTTGGCAAGATTGCCATTTTTACCATGTTAACCCTGCCCATACATGACCATGGGAGATCTTTGCATTTTCTGACATCTTCTTCAATTTCTTTTTTCAGGGACTTAAAGTTCTTGTCATATAGGTCTTTCACTTGCTTGGTTAGTGTTACCCCAAGGTATTTTATGTCATTTGTGGCTATTGTAAAGGATGATGTATCTCTGATTGCCTTCTCAGCTTTTGTCCATTGTATATAGGAGGGCTACTGATTTTTTTGAGTTGATCTTGTATCCTGCTATGTTGCTGAAGGTGTTTATAAGCTTTATCAGTTCCTGGGTGGAATCTTTGGGGTCACTCAAGTATACTATCATGTCATCTGCAACTAGGGAAAGCTTGGATTTTTCCTTCCCAATTTGTATGCCCTTAATCTCCTTATATTGTCTTATTGCTCTGGCTAGAACTTCAAGTACTATATTGAATAAGTATGGGGAGAGTGGACAGCCTTGCCTTGTTCCTGATTTTAGTGGAATTGCTTTGAGTTTCTCTCCATTTAATTTGATGTTGGCTGTTGGCTTGCTGTAAATTGCCTTTATTATGTTTAGGTATGTTCCCTGTATTCCTGATTGCTCCAAGACTTTTATCATGAAGGGGTGTTGGATTTTGTCAAATGCCTTTTCTTCATCTAGTGAGATGATCATGTGGTTTTTTTCTTTGAGTTTGTTTATATGGTGTATTACATTGATGGACTTTCGTATGTTGAACCACCCTTGCATCCCTGGGATGAAACCTACGTGATCATGGTGAATAATTGTTCTGATGTGTTCTTGGAGTCTGTTTGCCAGTATTTTATTGAGTATTTTTGCATCAATGTTCATGAGGGAGATCAGTCTGTAGTTCTCTTTCTTTGTTGCATCCTTGTTTGGTTTAGGAATCAGGGTAATTGTAGCCCCATAGAAGGAGTTTGGTAATGTTCCTTCTGTTTCTATTATGTGGAAGAATTTAGAGAGTATTGGTATTAACTCTTCTTTGAAGATCTGGTAGAATTCTGCGCTGAAACCATCTGGTCCTGGGCTTTTTTTGGTTGGGAGATTTTAATGACTGTTTCTATTTCCTTAGGGGTTATTGGACTATTTAAATAGTTTATCTGGTCTTGATTTAACTTAGGTATGTGGTACCTATCCAGAAAAATGTCCATTTCTTTTAGGTTTTCCAGTTTTGTGGAGAAGAGGTTTTTGAAATATGACCTTATAATTCTCTGGATTTCCTCATTGTCTGTTGTTATGTCCCCCTTTTCATTTCTGATTTTGTTGATTTGGATTCTCTCTCTGTCTTTTGGACAGCCGGAAGAATCCTGTACAATAAAACAACCTCTGGAGGCATCACAATCCCTGACTTCAGGCTCTACTATAGAGCTACAGTAATAAGAACAGCTTGGTATTGGCATAAGACCCGACATGTGGACCAATGGAATCGAATTGAAGACCCTGACATTGACCCACACCTATGAACATATAATTTTTGACAGAGAAGCCGAAAGTGTACAATGGAGAAAAGAAGGCATCTTCAACAAATGGTGCTGGCATAACTGGATATCAACGTGTAGAAGGTTGCAAATAGATCCATATCTGTCACCGTGCACAAAACTTGGGTCCAAGTGGATCAAGGACCTCAACATAAGTCCAGCTACTCTGAACCTGCTAGAGGGGAAGCAAGAAAGTAGTCTTGAATGCATTGGCATAGGAGATCACTTCCTAAGTATAACACCAGTAGCACAGACACTGAGACAAACAATCAATCAATGGGACCTCTTGAAACTGAGAAGCTTTTGTAGAGCAAGGGATACAGTCAGCAAGGCAAAGCGACAGCCTACAGAATGGGAAAGGATCTTCACCAACCCCACATGTGACAGAGGACTGATATTCAGAATATATAAGGAACTCAAGAAATTAGACATCAAAACAACCAACAGTCCAACTGAGAAATGGGCTTTAAAACTAAACAGAGAATTCTCAACAGAGGAAACTCAAATGGCAGAAAGACATTTAAGGAATTGCTCAACATCCCTAATCATCAGGGAAATGCAAATCAAAACAACTCTGAGATACCACCTTATGCCTGTCAGAATGGCTAAGATCAAAAACACTGAAGACACTTTATGCTGGAGACGATGTAGAACTAGGGGAACTCTCCTCCACTGCTGGTGGGAATGCAAGCTTGTACAACCACTTTGGAAATCAATATGGCGCTTTCTTAGAAAATTGGGAATCAATCTCCCCCAAGATCCAGCTATACCGCTCTTGGGCATATACCCAAGAAATGCTCCATCATACCACAAGAGTACTTCCTCAGCTTTGTTCATATCAGCATTGTTTGTAATAGCCAAAACCTGGAAACAACCTAGATGCCCTTCAACTGAAGAATGGATAAATAAATTGTGGCACATATACACAATAGAATACTACTCAGCAGAGAAAAACAATGACATCATGAGGTTTGCAGGCAAATGGATGGATCTAGAAAAAATCATCCTGAGTGAGGTAACCCAGACTCAGAAAGACAAATATGGTATGTACTCACTCATAGGAAGATGCTAGATGTGGAACAAGGATGACTGGACTGCTACTCACATCACCAGTGAGGCTACCTGGAAAACGGGACCCCAAGAAAGACACGGAGAAATGGATGAGATCTACATGAACAGCCTGGACATGAGTGGGAACAATGAAGGGTGAGCGTCGAGGGAAAGAGAGCGGGAGATCCTAGCTGGATCAAGAAAAGAGAGGGAGAACAAGGAATAGGAGACCATGGTAAATGAAGACCACATGAAAAAAAGGAAGAAACAAAGTGCTAAAGAGGCCCACAGAAATCAACAAAGATATCCCCACAAAAGACTGCTGGCAATGGTCTAGAGACAGCTGGGACTGACCTACTCTGGTGATGGGATGGCCAAACACCCTAATAGTTGTGCCATTAACCCCATCCAAGGACTGGGGAAAATGGATGCAGACATCCACGGCTAGGCCCCTGGTGGGGTGCTGGGAGTCTAATTAGTGAGAAAGAAGAGGGTTTATATGAGCGAGAATTGATGAAACCAAGGTTGGATAAAGCACAGGGACAAATAGCCAAACGAATGGAAACACATGAACTATGAACCAAAGGCTGAGGGGCCCCCAACTGGATCAGGCCCTCTGAATAGGTGAGACAGTCGATTGGTTTGATCTGTTTGAAAGGCATCTAGGCAGTGGTACCAGGTCCTGGGCTCGTTGCATGAGTTAGCTGTTTGAAACCTGGGACTTATGCAGGGATGCTTGGCTCAATCTGGGAGGAGGGAACTGGACCTGCCTGGACTGAGTCTATCAGGTCGATCCCAGTCCTCGGGGGAGACCTTGATCTGGAGGAGGTGGGAATGGGGGGTGTACTGGGGGGAAGGGGAGGGGGACAGGAAGGGAGAGGACAAGGGAATCTGTGGCTATTATGTAGAACTGAATATTATTGTAAAAAAAGAAAAAGAAAAAGAAAAAAAGAAATCTAACTTTTAGCCATGGTGGTCTGATAAAATACAGGAGGTTATTCCAATGTTTTTATATCAGTTGAGATTTGCTTTGTGACCATGTGGTCAGTTTTCGAGAAGGTTCCATGGGGTGCTGAGAAGAAGGTATATTCTTTTGTGTTAGGGTGGAATGTTCTGTAGAAATCTATTAAGTCGATTTGAGTCATAACATCTGTTGGGTCCTTTATTTCTCTATTAAGTTTCAGTCTGGTAGATCTGTCCATTGGTGAGAGTGGTGTGTTGAAATCTCCCACTACTAGTGTGTGGGGTTTGATGTTCAACTTGAACTTTAGTAATGTTTCTTTTACAAATGTGGGTGCCTTTGTAGTTGCGGCATAAATGTTCAGAATTGAGACTTCATCTTGGTGGATTTTCCCTGTGATAAATATGTGATGTCCTTCCTGGTCTCTTTCGATTGATTTTAGTTTGAAGTCTATTTTATTAGATATTAGGATAGCTACACCAGCTTGCTTCTTGAGTCCAGGTGACTGGAAAGACTTTTCCTAGCCCTTTACTCTGAGATAGTGTCTGTCTTTGAAGTTTAGGTGTGTTTCTTGTATGCAGCAGACCAATAGAGGGGAAGCTAAAATCTTTTTAGGTTATGGATTAGTCTATAGAAAAATGTCTGCCATAAATTAAAAAGTGAAGGTGAAGATGAATAGGAATCTCACTTACACAGGTTAAGTAAAACACAGCTCTCTGAACAGATGAAGATAGGTTTCTTCTGTATTCCAGAATCTAGTCAATATTTACATGTATAATTCAGCTATCATTTGGCTTTAAAAGGTTTATTGGAAAATGCTATCATTCTTACTATTTTCTACAGAGAAAATATTTTCCTGTTTAAAATAACCCTGGAATTTTGAATTATAACCTGTTCTTATGTTCAAATAAACAAATAAATAAAATGCATAATGAAAAAAAATAAAAGGCCTGGAGATTAAACCCCAGTGCCATGCCACAAAATAAAGTGCTTCAAGGAGTCTGAAAAAAAAATGGCAGCTTTAAATACAAGGGAGCTGGGAACATCATTTGTTCGTGAATTATAATTGGTGTTGGACAAATTAATTGGGTTTCTTTTTCCTATTTTGCTCAGAGGTTGGGTCCTAATCCAAAAGGATATGTTGGTCTCAGTCTCTCCTCTTTAGAGATTAATAATGTTTTAATGGTCCACTCCGTGTTCTAAGATCTGATTTTAAATGGTAGCCAGCAGCCATTTTAAATGCCTCAAACACTACTAACTCTATTTCCTTCTCCCAACAAACATAATAAAAAACCTTTAGAAACACAAATGATGACAGTTGTTAGAAATATGTTCCAAGCAGGGCGATGGTGGCATATTCCTTTAATCCCAGTACTCGAGAGGTAGAGGCAAGGGGATCTCTGTGAGTTTGAGGCCAGGCTGGTCTACAGATTGAGTTCCAGGACAACAAGAGCTGTTACACAGAAAAAACCCTGTCTCAGGGAGGGGGCCTGGGAGCATGTTCCCAGTCACAGAGAATGAAGCCACTATTGGGGTAAATGGAAGACAGCTGCCCATCTTTCCCACCACAGTCTTCCAGTTCAACCCTTTGTTATCCAGGTCAGTGTGCCTTTTGCCCAGCTAGACTTCATTTGGCCTGCTCAGGCCCAAAAGGAACTGAATAAAAAAAAAAAAAAAAAGAAGCCGGGCAGTGGTGGCGCACGCCTTTAATCCCAGCACTCGGGAGGCAGAGCCAGGCGGATCTCTGTGAGTTCGAGGCCAGCCTGGGCTACCAAGTGAGTTCCAGGAAAGGCGCCAAGCTACACAGAGAAACCATGTCTCGAAAAACCAAAAAAAAAAAAAAAAAAAAAAAAGAAATAAAAAGGAAAGAAAAAAAAGAATTGAATCTTTACTGATACTCTGGCTTTCTTAAGGGATGTTTCAAGTCATTTTGGTGTTAAACTATACTTTAAACTAATATTTGGGTCTTAAATTCAGGCAATTGTTCAAGATAAAGGAAAGACAAAAGGTCACTGAACAAATTGATTGTCATCCAGACAGGCTCATTCCTTGGCTAATAGTGTCATCCCAAAGGAACAGTGTGATTTCATCAATTCTGATAGCAAAAACAGGAGGTTATTCTTGTTAAGTAGACTGTTTGAAGCAATTAAATCATGTTTTGTGTCCAGCAATTCTAATCTAAGAATATTTTGGTCAAAAGCTTTGTAAAATGAAAATTTCTCCAAAATAAAGAATTCCTTACTCTATTTTTATTATCTGATGTATTTCCACCTTAACTTAAGAAAAAGAAAGATAATACAAAAATGGAAATTATGGTATTTATGCTGAATAAATACCTACTTGTCATAATAGCAAGAAATTATTTTTATAAATATTGTGATTTCCTTTACCATGTTTGAATTACAGCGAACAATTTAATTATGTGATAGATAAGTAAGAATAACTTAAAATTTAAGAAGCTTCTCTTAAATAAAAGACATTTTGGGGGTTATCCAAGTAAACTTTCAGTTGACTATATCAAATTTTTCTTATATGTCTTACTATGTACCCCCTTTTTTATTGGGGTTACAACATCTATAGTCTGATTTCATCCAGTCTTACAAGATAACAAATTCAGACCAGGTAGATGACTCAGCAAATAAAGACACTTGTCTCTAAGGCTGTCCCTAACACCCACATAGTGGCAGGAAAGAAGGAACTCTTGAATGTTGGCCTCTGTCCTCCATTTCTTTATTGTGACATGCACTTGCCCACACACATAACATAAATATAATTTAAAATAAACAAAGAAATAGTACATCTCAGAAGCCAGGATAAATTAAAAGTGTTTTAAGAAGGATGGAGTTATATTAAATGAGAATCAATGGGTCTGAGAAAGAAAGTTCTTCCAGAAAGCATTACTTTTTTTGTGAAAAGGAAGCTGAGAAATGGGGCTATAGCTATAAGAAAACACAGCATATGGTTATTTTTCATTTGTTCTTCTAACAAAAGAATCAATATTTGGAGTTTGTGTGTATGAGTGTAACTGGTGTGTGTGTGTGTGTGTGTGTGTGTGTGATGTGTATGTGTGTATCTCTGTACATATATTTTGAATTTGTTTTCTGATGGAAATGATGCAGTAGAAAAGGGAGGGTTACTTGCTACAGGAGAGAGAATGGAACATACCTTGTTGGACTCACTTCTTTGAGGGGATAAGGGGATAAGGGAAGATGAGGTCTGAACACCATCTGAGGGACTGGCTATGATAGATAGTAATAAAGATTCTGCATAAAAAATGTAAAAGGGTATTTATGCAGATGAGGCTTTTTGCTTTGGCACGATGTCAAATTTTTTAACCAAAAGAATAAGAACTCCGGATACATAAAATATTATTGCAATAATTTCTACAAATTCCCAAATGGAGTTTAGCCTGTTCTCAGACTTCATAAGAGACCATTGTTCCACATACTGCTGCACAGGCTTCCCTGCATGCCTCAAAATTATTGGTTAATCAAGCCAGCTGTTAGGGAATTTGAATTGTTTTAATTTCACAATCTGATTTCATAAAAGCAATTTTAAATTCTCTGGGCATTGTTTTTGTGGTGGCTAAAGAACTGTTTGCTTTAGGGACAGAGGTCTTTTAATCCTCAGGGAAGTTGAAGGTATAATCAATGGTGTTTGGGTCTGACCAATCTAGCGCTTAGTGGACCATTTAGTGAAGCATCCTGAAAGCTTTATTCAGTTCATCACTCACCTTGTGAGAGAATTCTCCCTAAGGGCTTCCTCCAATCTTGTTTTATCCCCTTTCATCACATCCTAGGCAATCTGCCAGAGCTGTATTTTGGAAGCACCTAGAGTTTATTCAAAATTCATCAGTGAGCAGACACTATATTCAGGCACACTAGAAAGTTATTTCAGAGGGTAAAGCATCAAGTCTGTATTTTCAGGCATTGATTAGAGACCTCAGGGGTAAACTCATAATGCCATATTCTTAAAAAATAAAAATAAAAGTCAGATAGCTAATATAGCCCAAAAGGTTCAATCACCAGCTTTTCTCCTACTATTCTGTATTCCTCCCCCCAAAATGATTGTTACTCATTTACATGACATTTTAGAATTCAACCCATTAAAACACTTAGATGTTATCCTAGATTAAAAACAAGTCTGTTTGAGACTAAGGATATCAAAGTTTACTTGGAATATCAGAGGTCCACTCAGAACGATGAAGCTATATATCACTTTTTAATTCATATATCATGATTTTTAGTTCCTCTTGAAGGAATCACTGTATTGATTTCAAGATTCAAGAGAAACAACAGGAAAAAAATAAAGTAAAAGAAATATGAAAGTGATGTAAGATAAGAAACAAAGAGAGAGTAAGCTTTGAGCAAACAGAAGGAAATAGAATAGGGAGCAACTATGAAGTAAATATGGGGCATAATGAAAATGAAGAATTTTATACAAATCATTTGAAAGAAAAGGTCAGGGAGGAAGGTGAATTGTGTAGCATTTCCACAGGACTGATGGGGAGAACCCAAGCCAGCTGCCCCAACTCTTCCAAAGGTCACTCTATTTCTTGCTGGTGATTTATCTTATCCCTGACAGAGATAGGCCTCCTACCTAGCTGCTCTTTCCTCCTTTCATTGCTTTTTGCTCTCATTGGTATTGTAAAATGACATTGCTATTGCTGTAATCTTTTTGTTTAAGAACTCATGGCCACAGATTTCCTTACAAGTATAAAACATTTCAAAGTTTATAAATTTCTCACTTCATACATTATCTACTCTAGGAATTACAACAAATCCATGAAGCATAGACTGTCTAGGCCTCTCCAGCAAGGAGTATGAGTGTGCCAAGAGACACTAGAGAGCAAGGAGTACCATTAAATCCAGTACCCCCTGGAAGTACAGTAAGTGAAGGTCAAAGAGGACATTATAGGTGGAGCTAAAAGAAAGTTAAGGCCACACACAGCCAGTTCAGCCATATGTCCAGATGTCAAGGTGGCTGCAGGAGAATAGAGAAGACACAGACCAAGGACACCAATATATTAAGTCAATAAGGAAATGTGAAAAGTGCACAGAGGTAATTGATGTTTCCAAACATTAATGATTCGAAAAAAATGCTCCTTTATGTAAATCCAGGCTACCACCACACTACGCAATAGCCAATAGCAAAGCTAAAATTGTTTAAGAAATGACAAAGGAGGTAATGAGTAGTAACTAGTTAGCAAGCAAAAAGACTTGAAGTATGTATATCTGGCCTCAGGTGATTGCTTGAAAGGTTATCTCTTGTAAGAAATAATCTTCACGCTCCAGAGACCCTCAATATAATACCAAACAAAGTGCAATTACACATATATCCCTTAGGATACTACTGGTTTACTCTTTAGAATTCTAAATACTGTCGATATTACTTATTTGTTCCATGTTGCACCAAAAACAACAGGCAATTTTTTTCTCTCTTTGGTTGTTTCCTATCTTTTTGGACATTTTATGACATCTCTTGCCAATGGTACTAGACCAAACCTAGTACTTTTTTCCTATCCATTCTTTCAACAATTGTCCTTGTCCTTTATCACTTATCTCAGCCTCAGTACTCCTTGTAGTACCTATAGTAAACAAAATTTCCATGTACTTTAACACTAAATTTGTTATTCACTTGGTTGGAATATTATTCCACCTTACATGTCTTTTTACATATAGTACTCCTTCCTACCTTTAAGTACATGAAACATGCCTCAAGTCAAACATCAATATCTTCCATATTCCAGCCCATCTACTATATCCTTTCATTCTTCCCTGTTTTATGCCTTTCCATAGCATCTCCAACCATCTGGTACAAATATAATTATAGAACATACATATACATATATAGAAGATATATACTTCTACTATATATATAGTCCATCCCAAGTGTAATGTCATGTGGAAAGAAATTTTTACATTACGTTGAGTCTCCTTGACTATAGTAACACTTTCTAGACTGAAGATAGCACTCTAAATATTTGTTGAACAAAAATTAATTGCATTTGCCTGAATGTCTGTGCAACTATACTGTGAATGTCTCAAGAGACAATCATCTCTACTATCACTCTCTCATTCCTGGTGCTTTGCAAAGGATCTAAGACACTATGGATTCTCAAGTGAAAATGACTGAGTAAAAATGCCTATTCTTTTATATTCCTAAGGATCAAACTGCAGTATGACTTCCTTGTTTCTTCTGCCAATTTCAATTTACCCTGTTTTTTGTTTTGGTTTAGTTTGGTTTTTTGTTTTTGTTTTTCTACACAGGATTTCTCTGTGTAGTTTTGGTGCCACCTGTCCAGGATCTCACTCTGTAGACTAGGCTGGCCTCAAACTCACAGAGATCTGCCTGGCTCTGCCTCTCGAGTACTGGGATTAAAGGCGTGTACCACCACTGTCCAGCTACCCTGTTCTTTTAACTCATTGCCAAGAAACTTCCTTGCTGTTCTTCTAAAGGTATCAATTCTCCTTACATGATCACTTTTAGTAAATTAATTCAGTATTACTATGGCTTTATTCTCTGAGGATTCTTTGTTCAGAGACTAGTTTATCTTTCTTTTTTTTGCATCTAATGAGATGCTTGCTGATTACCTTACCTTACAAATTATTACAGTATGCTAAAATTCTATTTGGGTAGCATGATCTTTACTGGAAAGCTATCAAAATACTCTCTAAGTATAAGAATCAAGTGAGGTTCTTAATCCAGACTTCACAAATAATTAAAAGAATTTAGGACATTCTGTGTTTTAGTTACCATGCTTCATTTTTAATTTATAAAATTTAATGTATAAAATACTAACTATCCAGATCATGCTTTTTGTAGTCTTTATGCACCTTAAAATATTTTGGTCTCCCAATAAATTACAACCATGTTAAAACTGTCAACTCTAACATTAAAATTAAAACTTGTGGGGCTGAAGAAATGGCTCAGCAGTTAAGCGTACTGGCTGCTCTTCCAGAGGACCTTGGTTCAATTCCCATCACTCACATGGCAGCTCACAGCTATCTGTAATTCCAGGAGGATCCAATACCCTCAAACAGACATACATGCAGGCAAAACAACAATGCACATGAACTAAAAATAAGTAAGTCGTTAAAAAAAATTGTAGCCATGCAGTGGTGTTGCAAGCCTTTAATCCTAGCGCTCAGGAAGCAGAGGCAGGCAGATGTCTGTGAGTACGAGGCCAGCCTGGTCTATAGAGCGAGTTCCAGGACAGCCAGGGCTGCACAGAGAAACCCTATCCAAGAAAAAAACTCACATTTGTGCTTGATTCTGCCTTTCTCTTCTGTAACTAAGTGCCTGCTGAAAGTTCTGCCTAAAAAACACAAAAACACAACACAACCTAAATCACTGGTATTTTGTACTTTTCACAAAAAATGTTTAGAACTAATTAAAAACTATAAAATTGTTTGGAAACAAATACATAAAAAACAGTATTGGATGCTGCTAGTTTTCAGCTCAAAATGACAAAGAAATAAATGAGATTTACAATAAGCAACTAACCTTTCAATATTCTGGGGAACAAGGTGCAGAGAAAATCCTGACTTGAGTGAAGACAGGGAAGAGCAATAGCAAATGTCTCCTCACAGGTAACTTCTCTCCCTTCATAACTGCTCCTGTCACAGTAGCTGAAAATGTGATGGATGAATGATGCTTCAATAGAGACATGTACTATTGTTCTGTAAATGTCCTTTCTTTCCTGGTGTGTAGTGTTTGTTAGGAGACATCAAAGGAGGGAGTATCCTAGATATGACTTTCAGTTCTTCAAGTTTGCCACAGACCAAACTACAACTGTACATGTACACTAGCACATACACAAAAACTCATGAATTTGTTGTGTCATAGTCTATTTTATAAGCACAGAGCAGAGCTCATGCTTCATGGGTTGGGCCTCCTATAATCCTTGCTGAGAAAATAGTGTGCTTTTATAAACATATGTTCCACAATTTGCTCAACACCAAGTACTAAAAGTATCTAAGTCCTCACAATAATGACTTGAAATAATAATTAAAATGATGAAAATAACTATCAGGAAGGGTAAATCGCTTTACAGTATAATACAATCACCATTGGTCATGATTATGACTGAAAATGAATCTGATTCCAAAGCTCTATTCTTCCCAAAATAACAGAGTCTTTAAGTAGAATAAACAAATATTTGAACTGGAAGTGTAGTGAAGGTTACAGTCATTATTTGGGGGTTCATCTAGGGCAAAACAGATTATATCTGTTTATGTGGAAGACTCCATATATTCTCATATATGTTATTCCATATAATCCTCATGGTACCATTGTGTTATTATTAGATAAGGAAATTATTAAAGACAAGAGAAAGAAAAATTTGACAAAGTGAAGAAGCTTAGTCACACACCAAAGGGCAGGTCCAAATACTGAATTTAAGTCTTCCAACTGCAAACTCATTGTTTTGCCATTTCCTATCTTCCTTTATGTTATAGTTTAACTCCATATATGTTTCATTATACATTTTAATATTTTTAATTTTTGCATGATAATAAAGATATGGAATATTACAGTATGAAAATTATTCAATAGAAATGTCTAATAAGAGTTTTTCCCAAATCATAGATTTTGAAAATAATCCACTAAAAACAGCAGTGTAGTAAAAAATGGAAAATGTTTCATTACATTCTAGCTGATAATTAAGAATATGACAGATATTCAGAGAAGACTGTGACAAGAAGAGATGTTCTTGACCTTTGTGACTGTAGAAGGTTAACAGCGTATCTGTAATTAAAAGTAAATCAACAAATAAAGCAGACACTATGAAGGCAATGAGGTAATATATAGCTGATTTAGAAGTAGTTTATGACCTTAAATCACATATCATTTATATGAAATTGATAAAATACTAAGACACAAACATTATTCAGGAAATGAAAGCATTTATTTAAAGCTCGATTCAGCTGAAGCTCATTATGTGAGAAAGTAATAAGTAGCCAAAGAAATGAATAGGTGGGTCATGTTAGTGTAATAGCTATAAAAGATCAAAAATATGTGCTAGATGACCTTTTAAACATTGTGGCATTCTATGCAAATGTTCCATATTATTATAAAGAATAAAGCCCTCATGGGATCTACCAAAAATTTATCTTAATCTTTTGGTTTTTGAAATTTCATGCAAACTGCTGCAAACTAATGTGAAACTGGCTCTATGTTAGAGATAAGGATATGATTCTGAAATGATTTGTTCAAAGAATTAGGAAGAGATATGTGGGCACAATGCTTGGATGGAAAAACATTAAGGCAGGAGTCCATAAAGGATATACATAGAGTGATTCACTTGACTCTTAAAGGGTAGGAGAAAAAGATGCTTTAATTTCTTTATATGTATTCTTCATTAGTCAACAAAAGGAAATCAAACCCTAATAGGAAATTATCATGCTGACCATAGGCTAATTCATCACTATTTTAATGTTCAGAATGTTCTACCACAAGCATGAGCTTTCAATGCCTGGAGAAAATCAACAGATTAAGGAAGAACACTAATTTGCTACCAAGTAGCATTAGAGTTGCCAGAGACAAGTTTAATATCAGTGTTCTTTACCATTGAGCTCATGACTAGGGACAAAACAAGACATTGAAATCTCAGCACTTTGTCTCTTCTGTCATTCAGATCCCTGTGTTCCAAGTTGCTCTCATTTAAACTAGAAGCATCACTACAGTCACATAGATGTGTTATGTTTCATTACCTCCACACCTTTGTACATATCTCTGCCAAAAAAATCTTTCTGCTCAAATTTGTTCAAGTTCACATAAGGTAGAATGTAGGTATTTTTGGTGTACTATAAATTTTAAAACATATATGAATTTATACAACAAGTAAGATAATCATGTGCCAGGTGGTGGTGGCGGCGGCGCACGTCTTTAATCCCTGCACTTGGGAGGCAGAAGGAGGCGGATCTCTGTGAGTTCGAGGCCAGTCAGGGCTACAGAGTGAGTTCTAGGACAGGCTCCAAAGCTACACAGAGAAACCCTGTCTTATAAAACCAAAATAATAATAATAATAATAATAATAAATAATAATAATGCTAGAGAATCGCTCCATTACCTTTAAATTCTGTATCAGAGCCACGCTGATCACCTCCAAGTACTGGAAAACCACTGAAGTCAATTGCTCAGTTGTCACTCATTTTATGGCTTATGCTAGAATTTATTCAAACACCCACTGAAAGATATTTTGTTGTTTCTACTTTGGGCTATTGTAGATAAAACTCACATGACCTTTTTTTCCTCACATGACTTTCATAATTAAGAATCTATCTAAACATATGTGTAGCATGCTTAATAATAGTCCCTTCCAAATACCCATGCCCTAATCACTGAAACATATACATATGCCATATGTAGCAAAATACACTTAGCTGATGCAATTAATTTGAAGATCTTCAGATTGAATGATTATTTTGATTAATATACTGCATCATAAATATAATCACAAGCATCTTTAAAGGAGGTAAGTAGAAAGCAAATTGCTCCAAAGAGATGAGGAGATGGCAAAGCAACCATGAGGGGAGATGTAGGAATGAAGGGGTAAAAAGCCTGAGAATGCCATCAGCCTCCGGAAGCGCTCCCACTGAGCTGTGAGGGAATACAGCCCTGCTAACATCTTCATCCCTACCCAAGAAAACTGATTTCCTACTTTTCTCCAAAACTCTCCGTTATTTCAAACTATTACCTTTGTGGCAATTTGTTCCAGTTGCTAAAAGAAATACTACAATATGTCTTTTAGTGTACCAGGTTAAACTAATAATACAATTGAATTTTTTTAGGAATGTAAATTGGTAGACCATTTACTAAGACAATTTGGCACTTTCTATATTATAAGCTTGCAATGTGCTTTTGGATGCAAATATTAGACCCCTTTAGGATTTAAGTAGCAGTTGTACAGGCATGTGTGTAAATGGCACATAAAATATTGTCATTCAATGTAGTGTTGTTTGCAATAGCCAAAGATTACAGTAAACATAGATGCTTATCGTTCAGGGACTGATAAACCAGTCAGGGAACTATACATGAGAACAGTGGATAGCCACAATAAGGGATGCAGAAACTCTTTATGTACTGGTATGGAAATGGCTCCAAGTGAAAAGAAAAATTAGGGGAAGTGTGTTTACAGGCTACGACCATTTCTGTTATGAGAGGAGGGGATGAGGAGAAGGCAGTCACAGCAGGCTGTTATACATGCAGAGCACAGCTCTGTCAGGACCTTGAGCTTCTGGGACTTCGGGTAGCCTCCAGAACTGAAATATCCAGAGTGGGAAAGCTGGCCATGGTGGTTCCTGCCTGTCACCTCAGACTTAGGAGGTAAAGGCAGGATGATCAGAATTTCAAGGTCATCCTTAGCTACCTGGACTTACAGGTGTGTATAATCACACATAATGAATACAACCTGCTCAGTCTGTAGAGTGTTACCTGTATGTATATAATCAATCATTACTTCAAGGTCAATTCTTTCTACAAATTGTCTGTATACCTTTTATTTGTATGTGAGCTGTATGTTCTGTTTCACTGACCTGCATGTCTACCCCTCCAATTCTACAGACAAGATACTGCTTACTGCAGCTATATTGAAACCTGAAACTCGACTTCTGGACCAGAGGTGAGTATCCGGACCCAACCCGGACCCCATCCCTGGGCACCAGCCACTCCGGGAAGACCTGCCCAACTTGGCCCCAGGTTGTGGCCACCGGGCAGATCCCCTTCTAGCCCCACTAGGAGGGATCCCACTTTCCAAGCCCCCGCTGGCATCCCCTGCAATCTCCATGCCCTGCCACCACGCCCATCTGCCTGAGACCCCAGCCACTTCCTGAGACATAGAGACCGGCCCCCAGCTCCCATCCTGCCGCCTACTTCCCTTCTGGACCAGAGGTGAGTATCCGGGCCCAACCGGACCCCATCCCTGGGCACCAGCCACTCTGGGAAGACCTGCCCAACTTGGCCCCAATTAAAGACTTCCTAGACTTCCTAGAACTTGGCCCCAATTAAAGACTTCCTAGAGAACAACGAAAATGAAGACACCACATACCCAAACTTATGGGACACTATGAAAGCAGTGCTAAGAGGGAAATTCATAGCACTAAATGCCCACATAAAGAAGTTGGAGAAATCCCACACTAGTGGCTTAACAGCACACCTGAAAGTTCTAGAACAAGAAGAAGCAAAGTCTCCCAGGAAGAATAGACACCAGGAAATTATCAAAGACACAGGTAAAAATAATAAATTAGAAACTAAGAGAATAATACAAAAAATTAATGAAACAAAGAATTGGTTCTTTGAGAAAATCAACAAGATAGACGAGCCCTTATCCAAACTAACCAAAAGACACAGAGAGAGAATCCAAATCAACAAAATCAGAAATGAGAAGGGGGACATAACAACAGACAATGAGGAAATCCAGAGAATTATGAGGTCATATTTCAAAACTCTTCTCCACAAAACTGGAAAACCTAAAAGAAATGGACATTTTTCTGGATAGGTACCACATACCTAAGTTAAATCAAGATCAGATAAACTACTTAAATAGTCCAATAACCCCTAAGGAAATAGAAACAGTCATTACAAGTCTCCCAACCAAAAAAAGCCCAGGACCAGATGGTTTCAGCGCAGAATTCTACCAGATCTTCAAAGAAGAGTTAATACCAATACTCTCCAAATTGTTCCACATAATAGAAACAGAAGGAACATTACCAAACTCCTTCTATGAGGCTACAATTACCCTGATTCCTAAACCAAACAAGGATGCAACAAAGAAAGAGAACTACAGACTGATCTCCCTCATGAACATTGATGCAAAAATACTCAATAAAATACTGGCAAACAGACTCCAAGAACACATCAGAACAATTATCCACCATGATGAAGTAGGCTTCATCCCAGGGATGCAAGGGTGGTTCAACATATGAAAGTAAGTCCATCAATGTAATACACCATATAAACAAACTCAAAGAAAAAAAAAACACATGATCATCTCACTAGATGCAGAAAAGGCATTTGACAAAATCCAACACCCCTTCATGATAAAAGTCTTGGAGCGATCAGGAATACAGGGAACATACCTAAACATAATAAAGGCAATTTACAGCAAGCCAACAGCCAACATCAAATTAAATGGAGAGAAACTCAAAGCAATTCCACTAAAATCAGGAACAAGGCAAGGCTGTCCACTCTTCCCATATTTATTCAATATAGTACTTGAAGTTCTAGCCAGAGCAATAAAACAACATAAGGAGATTAAGGGCATACAAATTGGAAAGGAAGAAGTTAAGCTTTCCCTATTTGCAGATGACATGATAGTATACTTGAGTGACCCCAAAGATTCCACCCAGGAATTGATAAAGCTTATAAACAACTTCAGCAACATAGCAGGATGCAAGATCAACTCAAAAAAATCAGTAGCCCTCCTATATACAATGGACAAAGAAGCTGAGAAGGCAATCAGAGATACATCATCTTTTACAATAGCCACAAATGACATAAAATACCTTGGGGTAACACTAACCAAGCAAGTGAAGGACCTATATGACAAGAACTTTAAGTCCCTGAAAAAAGAAATTGAAGATGTCAGAAAATGGAAAGATCTCCCATGCTCATGGATAGGCAGGGTTAACATAGTAAAAATGGCAATCTTACCAAAAGCCATCTACAGATTCAATGCAATCCCCCTCAAAATACCAACACAATTCTTCACAGACCTGGAAAGAATAATACTCAACTTTATATGGAAAAACAAAAAACCCAGGATAGCAAAAAGAATCCTGTACAATAAAACAACCTCTGGAGGCATCAAAATCCCTGACTTCAAGCTCTACTATAGAGCTACAGTAATAAGAACAGCTTGGTATTGGCATAAAAACTGACATGTGGACCAATGGAATCGAATTGAAGACCCTGACATTAACCTAAACACCTATGAACATATAATTTTTGACAAAGAAGCCAAAAGTGTACAATGGAAAAAAGAAAGCATCTTCAACAAATGGTGCTGGCATAACTGGATATCAACATGTAGAAGGCTGCAAATAGATCCATATCTGTCACCGTGCACAAAACTTAAGTCCAAGTGGATCAAGGACCTCAACATAAGTCCAGCTACTCTGAACCTACTAGAAGAGAAAGTAGGAAGTAGTCTTGAGAGCATTGGCATAGGAGATTACTTCCTAAATATAACACCAGTAGCTCAGACATTGAGACAAACAATCAATCAATGGGACCTCTTGAAACTGAGAAGCTTTTGTAGAGCAAGGGATACAGTCAACAAGGCAAAGCAACAGCCTACAGAATGGGAAAAGATCTTCACCAACCCCACATGTGACAGAGGACTGATATCCAGAATATATAAGGAACTCAAGAAATTAGACATCAAAACAACCAACAGTCCAATTGAGAAATGGGCTTTAAAACTAAACAGAGAATTCTCAACAGAGGAAACTCAAATGGCAGAAAGATATTTAAGGAATTGCTCAACATCCCTAATCATCAGGGAAATGCAAATCAAAACAACTCTGAGATACCACCTTATGCCTGTCAGAATGGCTAAGATCAAAAACACTGAAGACACTTTATGCTGGAGAGGATTTGGAACTAGGGGAACTCTCCTCCACTGCTGGTGGGAATGCAAGCTTGTACAACCACTTTGGAAATCAATATGGCGCTTTCTTAGAAAATTGGGAATCAATCTCCCCCAAGATCCAGCTATACCACTCTTGGGCATATACCCAAGAAATGCTCAATTATACCACAAGAGCACTTTCTCAGCTATGTTAATATCAGCATTGTTTGTAATAGCCAAAACCTGGAAACAACCTAGATGCCCTTCAACTGAAGAATGGATAAATTGTGGCACATATACACAATAGAATACTACTCAGCAGAGAAAAACAATGACATCATGAGGTTTGCAGGCAAATGGATGGATCTAGAAAAAATCATCCTGAGTGAGGTAACCCAGACTCAGAAAGACAAATATGGTATGTACTCACTCATAGGAAGATGCTAGATGTGGAACAAGGATGACTGGACTGGTACTCACATCACCAGTGAGGCTACATGGAAAACTGGACCCCAAGAAAGACATCTAGAAATGGATGATATCTACATGAACAGCCTGGACATGAGTGGGAGCAATGAAGGGCGAGGGTCAAGGGAAAGAGAGCGGGAGATCCTAGCTGGATCAAGAAAAGAGAGGGAGAACAAGGAATAGGAGACCATGGTAAATGAAGACCACATGAGAAAAGGAAGAAACAAAGAGCTAAAGAGGCCCACAGAAATCCACAAAGATACCCCCACAAAAGACTGCTGGCAATGGTCTAGAGACAGCTGGGACTGACCTACTCTGGTGATGGGATGGCCAAACTCCCTAATAGTTGTGCCATAAACCCCATCCAAGGACTGAGGAATCTGGATGCAGACATCCAAGACTAGGCCCCTGGTGGGGCGCTGGGAGTCTAATTAGTGAGAAAGAGGAGGGTTTATATGAGCTAGAATTGTTGAAACCAAGGTTGGATAAAGCACAGGGACAAATAACCAAATGAATGGAAACACATGAACTATGAACCAAAGGCTGAGGGGCCCCCAATTGGATCAGGCCCTCTGAATACGTGAGACAGTTGATTGGCTTGATCTGTTTGGGAGGCATCTAGGGAGTGGTACCAGGTCCTGGCCTCGTTGCATGAGTTAGCTGTTTTAAACCTGGGACTTATGCAGGGATGCTTGGCTCAATCTGGGAGGAGGGAACTGGACCTGCCTGGACTAAATCTATCAGGTCGATCCCAGTCCTCAGGGGAGACCTTGATCTGGTGGAGGTGGGAAGGGGGACGTGTGCTGGGGGGAAGGGGAGGGGGACAGGAAGGGAGAGGACAAGGGAATCTGTGGCTATTATGTACAACTGAATAGTATTGTAAAAAAAAAAAACAGGAAACCATAAAAAAAAGAAAATTAAATGATCCTATGGTGTAAAAAAAAGAAAAAAAGAAAAAGAAACCTGAAACTCACTATTATTCCTCCAACTTTATCCTTCATTTTCAAAATTATCTCAGCTCATTTAGTTTTCACTTTGTTATATAAATGAACAGTCCTGCTGGAATCTTGATAAGGGTGGCATTAATACTATAAATCAATTTCAGAAAAAATTTACATATTTTCCATGTGCGGTCTTTCAGTACAAATCTAATGTGTGGGTAGCCCCAACAGCTGGCATCAGGCAAGTCTCCTGTGGCCAGATCACTCCACCATCATCCTCAGCAGCATCAGAGCCCTCAGAGGCACAGATCCCACCTGCACTGATGGGAGAAAGAGCAGCCCCAGAGGCACAAGCACCACATGCACCACCTGGAGAAAGAATCAACACCTGCACCTATAATAACTCCAAACCCAGATGTGTAGACAGCAGTTTAAAAATATATTTAACAACATAAAGAGCAATATGATACTACCAGAAACTAGTGGTTCTACAATAGCAAGATCTGAACATCCCAACACAGATGAAGCAGAAGAAAACAACCTTAAAAATCATTTTATGAAGAGGGCAGAGGCCCTTGAAGAGGAAATAAAAATTCCCCTATTGAAATGAAGGAAAAGACAAACAAAAAATTGGAAGAAATCAATAAACCCACCAAAGAAAGCAAAGAAAAAACAATCAAACAGGTGAAGGAAATAGTTCAAGACTTAAAAATTGATATTGAGGCAATAAAGAAAACACAAACTGAGGGAATTCTGGAAATGGAAATTCTGGGTAAACAAACAGGAACTATAGATGCAAACATAAAAAAGAAAATACAAAAGACGGAAAAGAGAATCTCAAGTGTTGAAGATAAGGTACATGAAATAGATTCATCTGTGAAAGAAAATGTCAACTCCAACACATTCTTAACACAAAACATGCAAGAAATCTGGGACACCATGAAAAGACCAAATCTAAGAATAATAGGGATAGAATGAGGAGAAGAATTCCAGCTCAGAGGCACAAAAAATATATTCAACAAAATCATAAAAGAAAACTTTCCCAACCTAAAAAAGGACATGGCTATGAAGGTACAAGGAGCTTATGAAACACCAAATAGACTGAACTCCCCCCCCCCAAAAAAAAAAGGAAAGAAAAGAAAAAAGTCCCATCGCCATATAATAATGAAAATATTAAATATACAAAATAAATAAAAACTTTTAAGAGATTCAAAAGAGGAAAGGCCAAGTAACATATAAAGGTGGATTTATCAGATTATACCTGACTTCTCAGTGGAGACTCTGAAAATCAGAAGGTCCTGGAATGATGTTTTGCAGACACTAAGAGACCACAGACGCCAACCCAAACTACTATACTCAGCAAAACTTTCAACCACCATAGACCTAAAAAACAAGATATTCATGACAAAACCAGATTTAAACAATACCTAACCACAAATCCAGCCCTACAGAAAGTACTGGAAGGAAAACTCCAACCCAAGGAAATTAGCTACACCCATGAAAACACAGACAGTAGATAATCTCACACCAGCAAATCCCAAAGAAGGAAAACACACACACACACACACACACACACACACACACACACACACACACACACACTACTAACAACAACAAAACCACAAAAATAACAAGAATTAACAATCACTGGTCATTAATATCTGTTAACATCAATGGATTCAATTTGTCTATAAAAAGACACAGGCTAATAGAATGGGTACAGAAACAGAATCCATCCTTCTGCTGCATACAAGAAACACTCCTCAAACTCAAAGACAGATATTACCTCAGAGTAAACACTTGGGAAAAGATTTGCCAATCAAATGCAGCTAAGAATGAAGCTGGTGTAGCTATCCTAATATCTAACAAAATACACTTCAAACTTAAATTAATCAAAATAGATGGAGAATGACATTTCATATTCATCACAGGAAAAATCCAACAAGATGAAGTCTCAATTCTGAACATTTATGCCGCAAATACAAGGGCACCCACATTTGCAAAAGAAACTAATGCTAAAATCACACATCAAACCCCACACACTAATAGTGGGAGACTTCAACATCCCACTCTCACCAACAGACAGGTCAGACAGAAACTTCACAGAGAATTAAGGGAACTAACAGATGTTATGACTAAAAGAATTTAACAAACGTCTATAGAACATTCCACCCAAACACAAAAGAATATACCTTCTTCTCAGCACCCCATGGAAACTACTCTAAAATTGAACACATACCTGGTCACAAAGCAAATCTCAACAGATACAAAAAAAACATGGAATACCATAGCTTAAAGTTAGAATTTAACAACAACACAAATTACAGAAAGCCTGAAAACTGAACAACACTCAACTGAATCACCACTAGGTCAAGGAAGAAATAAGAAATTAAAGACTTCCTAGAATTCAATGAAAATGAAGGTACAACATACCCAAACTTAGGCAACACTATGAAAGCAGTGCTAAGAGGAAAATTCATAGTACTAAATGCCTACATAATGAAGTTGGAAATATCTCATACTAGTGACTTAACAGTATACCCAAAAGCTCTAGAATAGAAAGAAGCACACTCACCCAGGAAGAGTACATGACAGGAAATAATCAAATGCAGGGCTGAAATCAATAAAATAGAAATAAAGAAAATAATACAAAGAATCAATGAAGCAAAGAGTCGGTTCATTGAGAAAATCAACAAAATAGACCAACCCTTATCCAAACTAATCAAAAGGCAGAGAGAGAGAGCATCCAAATTAACAAAATCAGAAATGAAAAGGGGGACGTAATAACAGACACTGAGGAAATCCAGAGGATCATTAGGTCATACTTCAAAAACCTGTACTCCACAAAATTGGAAAATATAAAAGAAGTGAACAATTTTCTGGATAGGTACCACATATCCAAATTCAATCAAGACAAATTAAGCAATTTAAATAGACCTCTAACCCCCAAGGAAATAGAAGCAGTCATTAAAAGTCTCCCAAACAAAAGAAGTCCAGGTCCAGAAGGTTTCAGCTCAGAATTCTATGAGAATTTCAGAGAAGAACTAATACCAATACTCCTCAACTTGTTCCACACAATAGAAACAGAAGAAACATTGCCAAATTCTTTTTATGAGGCTACAGTCACCCTGATACCCAAAGCACACAAAGATAAGACAAAGAAAAAAATTACAGACCAATCACCCTCATGAACACTGATGCAAAAATATTCAATAAAATACTGGCAAACTGAATCCAACAACACATCAAAAAATTCATCTACCACAACCAGGTAGGCTTCATCCCAGAGATGCAGGGATGGTTTAACATACAAAAATCTGTCAATATAATCAACCATATAAACAAACTGAAAGAAAAAGAAACACATGATCATCTCGTTGGATGCTGAAAAAGCCTTCAACAAAATCCAAAAACACTTCATAATAAAGGTCTTGGAGAAATAAGGGATACAGGGAATATACCTAAACATAATAAAAGCAATATACAGCAAGCCCACAGCCAACAGCCAACATCAAACTAAATGGAGAGAAACTCAAAGCAATTCCACTAAAATCAGGAACAAGACAAAAGCTGTCCACTCTATCCATATCTATTCAATATAGTACTCAAAGTTCTAGCTAGATCAATAAGACAACAAAAGGAGATCAAGGAGATACAACCTAGAAATGAAGAAGTCAAACTTCTGCTTTTTGTAGATGATATGATAATATACATAAGTGACCCCCAAAATTCTACCAGGGAACTCATACAGCTGATAAACATTTTCAGTAACGTGACAGGATACAAGATTAACTAAAAGAAAAAAAACAGTAGCTCTCTTATATACAAATGATAAATGGGATGAGAAAGAAATCAGAATTACATAACCCCTTATGATAGCCATAAATAACATAAAATATCTTGGGGTAACTCTAACTAAACAAATGAAAGACCTCTATGACAAGAACTTTAAGACTTTGAAGAAGGAAATTGAAGAAGATATCAGAAAGATCTCCCATGCTCTTGGATAGATAGGATTAACATAGTATAATTGGCAATTTTACCAAAAGCAATCTACAGGTTCAATGCAATCCCTATCAAAATCCCAACACAACTCTTCACAGATCTCCAAAGAACAATACTCATCTTCACATGGAAAAAAAAAGGATAGCCAAAACAAAGCTGTGCAATAAAGGAACCTCTGGAGGTATCACCATCCCTAACTTCAAGCTCTACTACAGAACTATAGTAATGAAAACAGCTTAGTTTTGGCATAAAATCAGACATGTAGATCAATGGAATTGAACTGAAGACCCTGACATTAATCCACCTGATTTTTGACAAAGAAGCCAAAATTGTACAATGGAAAAAAGAGAGCATCTTTAACAAATGGTGCTGGCATAACTGGATGTTGACATGTAGAAGAATGCAAACAGGTCCGTATCTATTGCCATGCACAAAACTCAAGTCCAAGTGGATCAAAGACCTCAACATAAATCCAATTACACTGAACCTAATAGAAGAGAAAGTGGGAAATAGCCTTGAATGTATTGGCACAGGAGACAACTTCCTAATATAACACCAGTAGCACAGACACTGAGATCGA
The DNA here is from genome assembly GCF_049852395.1 of Peromyscus maniculatus bairdii. NCBI lineage: Eukaryota > Metazoa > Chordata > Mammalia > Rodentia > Cricetidae > Peromyscus > Peromyscus maniculatus. The sequence continues at coordinate 14,851,403 of NC_134875.1, forward strand.
CAATTAATAAATGGAACCTCCTAAAACTGAGAAGCTTTTGTAGAGCAAAGGACATGGTCAATAAGACAAAATGACAGCCTACAGAATGGAAAAAGGTCTTTACCAACCCTGCATCTGACAGAGGGCTGATCTCCAAAATATATAAAGAACTCAAGAAACTATAAATCAAAATACCAAATAGTCCAATTAAAAAACGGGGTACAGATCTCAACAGAGAATTCTCAACAGAAGAATCTCAAATGGCCAAAAGATATTTAAGGAATTGCTCAACATCCTTAATCATCAGGGAAATGAAAATCAAAATGACTTTGAGATACCATCTTACACCTGTCAGAATGACTACGATTATAAACACTGAAGACAGTTTATGTTGGAGAGGATGTGGAGCAAGGGGAACTCTCCTCCACTGTTGGTGGGACTGCACACTTGTACAGCCACTTTGGAAATCAGTATGGCTGTTTCTCAGAAAATTGGGAATCAATCTACCTCAAGACCCAGCAATTGCACTCTTGAGCATATACCAAAAAGACGCTCAATCATACCACAAGGACACTTGCTGAACTGTGTTCACTGTAGCATGAACCTTAGAAGGTCTTATTAATAAAAACAAACCCAATGCCATTTATTGGGGTGAATGATGGAAGATCAAAGAAGCAGAACAAGCCACAGCCACCTCACTTTGCCAATTCCTCAGCTGATCTTGTCTCCTGAGACTGGAAGCCTCTGAGTCCTCATCCAGAATGAATCTCAGCTGAATTCCTGCTAAAAGCCTAAAAGCTTAACCAGGCTCTAGTTCCTAGTTTTCACGCCTTATATACCTTTCTGCTTCCTGTCATCACTTCCTGGGATTAAAGGCAAGTGTCACCATGCCTGGCTATTTCCAGTGTGGCCTTGAACTCACAGAGATCCAAATGGATCTCTGCCTCCAGAATGCTAGGATTAAAGATGTGTGTGCCACCATTTTCTGGCCTCTATGTTTATCTAGTGGCTGTTCTGTCCTCTGACCCCAGATAAGTTTATTAAGGTGCACAATATATTGAGGGACACAATATATCACCACAGTTCACAGCATTATTCACAATAGCCAGAACCTAGAAACAACCTAGATTCCCTTCAGTGGAAGAATGGATAAAGAAAATGTGGTACATTTACACAATGGAGTACTACTCAGTGGTAAAAAAAAAATGACATCATGAAATTTGCAGGCAAATGGATGGAACTAGAAAAAACATACTTAGGTAACTCAGACCCAGAAAGACAAACATGGTATGTACTCACTCATAAGTAGATATTCGATGTAAGGCAAAGGATAATAAGGCTACAAACCACAACCCCAGAGAATCTAGGTAACAAGGAGGACCCTAAGAGAGACATGCATGGATCGCCCTAAGAAGGGGTAATAAGATCTCATTGGTAAACTGGGAGTTCGGGAGGGGGGCAGATGAGAACATGAAGGAATGGGATGGTCAAGTTGGGGGAAAGACAGAGAAAGAGAGCAATGAAAGAGATATCTTGATAGATGGAGCCATTATGAGGTTAGGGAGAAACCATTGCTAGGGAAATTCCCAGGAACCCACAAGGATGACCCCCATCTAAGACTCCAAGCAATAGTGGAGAGAGTATCTGAACTGGCATTCCCCTGTAATCAGATTCATGACTTCCCTAATTGTCATCACTGAACTGATGGAAACAGATACAGAGATCCATAGCTAAGCACTGCGACGAGCTCCTGGAGTCCAGCTGAAGAAAGGGAGTAGAGATTATGGGAGCAATATGGTGATATTTGAATTGTGCTGAAATGTGATTTTATTTGTGTGTTAATTAATAAAGTTGCCTGGGGATGAGAGCTAAAAGCAAGCCATTTAGCAAAAGTCCGGCAGTAGGGGCACAGCCTTTAATCTGATCACATGGCAGGCAGAATCTCTGTGTGGTCAAGGACAGAGCCAAGCATGGTGACCAAACCTTTAATCCCAGTACCAATCACAGAGACCTGAAAGACTGTATAGACAGGCAGTGATGTGGAAATCATGGGTTTAGAACCAATGAGAAGGCAGAACAGAAAGGCAATAAAAAGATAGACACACCGGAAAAAGGTCTCTCTCTCTCTGGGGAAGTGACAGCAGCAAGTGGTAAGCTAAAGGCTTGGGCTTTTAATTCTGTATTTGGATCTGTGTTTCTTATTTAATAAGACCACTTAGAATTTCATCTACAAAGCAAGAGGAGTCAAGATCTGTGGAAAACCACAGAGACAGCTGATTCAGGCTAGTGGGAGCTCATGAACTCTGAACTGACATGGGACCAAACTAGACCATCCAAATGTGGACAACAGTTATGTGTTTGGGGCAGTTAGTGGGGCCCCTGGCAGTGGGACCAGGATTTATCCCTAGTGCATGAACTGTAGATGGATAACTTGCTCAGTCTTGATGCTGGGGGGAGGGGCTTGGTCCTGCCTCAACTTGATAGGCCAGACTTTGTTGACTCCCCATGGGAGACCTTACCCTCTCTCTGAAGAGTGGATAGGGGGTGGGGAGGAGGGAAGTGGAGAGAGCAGGAGGAGGGGAGGGAGGGGGAACTGTGATTACTTTGAAAAATGAAAAAAAAACTTTTAAATAAAATAAAAATTAAAAACAAAACCTAATGTGTGCCTTTAGTTCTTTGATTTCTCTCCTCTACATATGATAGTTTAAAGTATACAGGAAACTAATGACTGCTGAGTGAGGGGGAAATCATCTCTCTCATGAATGACCCCCATTGCTTATTCACTACAAATTATACAGCCCTGAAATCATAGGCATGCAAATCACACTAAACAGATTCAGTAGATTCTACTTATATATTTATGTATAACAATAAGTATAAAAATGAAGCCATCAATTTGAAAGGAGGTGAGGGGACAAACATGGAAGGGCTGGAGGGAGGGGATATGCGAAATGCTGGAGGGAGGAAAATTTAATTTTTAAATAGTGATTTTAAAAGCATACAGGTCATGTTTATGCCCTAATATCAAAACAAAGTATATCACATGGAAAGAAATCCTCATGAACATATAAAAATATTCAGCAAAATATTATCAAATTCAACATTGTAATAAAAATGTATATAACCTATGACTACATTATTTGAGTTATGCAAGCTCATATCAAAACAAAAAATGAATTAATAAAAATACATCATGTCAATGAGTTAAAAATAGTAATCATGTGATTGTAGTGATGTACAGGGATGTTTGACAAAATTTAACAACCCTTCATGATAAAACCAACTCTGAGCAAGCTAAGAATAAAGTGCAACTTCTTCAACCAGATAAAGATTTAGCAAAAGTCTACATCTAATTTGTGAGAAACTAAATGCTTTACCACAAAATATTAAGAAAAAGATCACTAACAAGGAATAGTCTCCCCTTCAACTAGCTAATATAAAAAGAAAAACAAAAGACACACAGTTTGAAAATACAACCAAGCTGCTTTTGTTCTCAAGTAATGTGATATTTTTACAGAAAATCTAAAGGAATTAGCAAACATAAAAACACCTAGATATACCAAGCGAATATAATAATATATTTGCAATGAATATTTGGAATTTGAAATTCAGAACAACTCCCTTTTAGTTACAACTCAAATTTAAATACGTAATATAAATATAATGAAAAATGTACAAGGTCCATATGTGGAGTTACATGTTCAATTTTAGTAAGTGGATTCAAGCTTCTAAATAAATGGGAAAAGGGTCCATTTGCACATACAGAAAAGCTTGCTATCATTAGGACTTCAGATCTTCCAAATTTGATGTACAGATTCATTGTGATCGATATTAAAATCCCAGAATATCATATTGTGTATAGCAGTAAATGTATTTTAAAATTAAATGAAGTAACACAATATCCATATGACCCATAAAATAATGAAAGGGAACCAAGTAGGAAAACTGAAACTACTATTGCTGTGGGATGTTCTGTATGTTAAATGTGTTGCTCTGATTGGTTAATACATAAAACACTGATTGGCCAGTAGCCAGACAGGAAGTATAGGCAGGACAAGGAGAGAGGAGTTCTGAGAAGTGGAAGGCTGAGTCAGAGAGATGCTACCAGCCGCCGCCATGACAAGCAAGATGTAAGGTACCAATAAGCCACAAGCCACATGGCAATTTATAGACTAATAGAAATGGGTTAATTTAAGATCTAAGAACAGTTAGCAAGAAGCCTGCCACAGCCATACAGTTTGTAAGCAATATAAGTCTCTGTGTGTTTACTTGGTTAGGTTTAAGCGACTGTGGGACTGGCAGGTGAGAGAGATTTGTCCCGACTGTGGGCCAGGCAGGACTGGAAAACTCTAGCTACACACTATAAAAGCTACAAAAATCAGCCAGGCGGTGGTAGCACACGCCTTTAATCCCAGCACTCAGGAGGCAGAACCAGGCGGATCTCTGTGAGTTCGAGGCCAGCCTGGTCTACAGAGTGAGTTCCAGGAAAGGCACAAAGCTACACAGAGAAACCCTGTCTCGAAAAACCAAAAAGCAAAAAACAAAAAGCTACAAAAATCAAAATGGAATTAGCAAAAACAAAGGGGGGGATGAGTAGAGAGTGTAGAAAAAGAGCCTTCAAATAAATGAATTGGTCTTTAACAAGGGAGCAAACAGCAAATATAAGATAATTTAATGAAAAAAAATGATATACTTTCAAGAATGTTCTGGAACAACATAATTGGACATATCCACCAAAATAGAAGAACATGGACACTGATTTTTCTACATTCACAAAAATAAACACACAAGGACTCAGAACTCTCAATGTAAAACATGAATGTGTATAAATGAATGAGAATAATAAGAAAAATCTAGGTGACTTTGGGTTTGAAAATGCCAAATCCAGCCCAACCTTCAGACAGTCCTTGGTATAGGGGAGTGTGGATTGAGAAATAATAGATATGGAAAATAGAGACACAGAATAGGTTCAGAAGGGCTCTGAGTCAATACCACAGTCGCCCCCAGTTTATTCCTCATGGGCTCTTTATGAACCAGCAAGGGGAGAGGCAGAAGACTTCCCCTCTCAAGAACACCATGGTTTAAGGTACAAAGTACAGACATGTGTAAACATTTCCTTAATTTTCAAAACATCTAGTAGCCATGCCTTATGGCAAACCATCCTGTAATTAGGCCTTGAAGTATAAGACACCTGGTAACCAAGCCTTTGGCCAAAACATCCTATTATGCAGCCTTACTGGGCAAAACAAGGTAGGACTCTCTGACCTTGAGTCAAGATGGAATAAGGCCACACTATGGAATCTCTGTGAGCCTCTACAGATGAAAATTACATTCTTGATTCATCACCAAAAGCACAATTCCAAAGGAAAAGTAATGTTAAATTGGACTTCATTAAAATGAAACTTTCTCTACAAAAGATACTAGTAGCAAGATGAAAACATAAACCACAGAAGAAAGTATTTACAAAACTTGTATCTGGTAAATATCACATTTGTAAAAAGATTTTCAAAACTCAGCAATAATAGCCTAAAAAACAAATTACTCGCCGGGCGTTGGTGGCGCACGCCTTTAATCCCAGCACTCGGGAGGCAGAGGCAGGCGGATCTCTGTGAGTTCGAGGCCAGCCTGGGCTACCAAGTGAGCTCTAGGAAAGGCGCAAAGCTACACAGAGAAACCCTGTCTCGAAAAACCAAAAAAAAAAAAAAAAAAAAAAAAAAAAAAAAACAAATTACTCAAAGAGCTGAACAGATACCTCACCAAACAGATCTAAATAGATAATAAACAGCAAAGATAGTCCACTTCATGTCATCATAAAATTTTATTATAAATTAAAACAGTAGTGGGATACCATTACACACCTATGGTGAAAATACAAAACACTGACAACAAATATTGGAGATGATATGGCTGAACAAAAACTCACAATCACTGAGAGTGGAAATGCAAAATTGTATAAAAATTTAGACAACTGCCTGACAAAGCTAAATATAGTATTAGCAATTTTACTTATATACATTTTCCCAAATGACTTTAAAAGTGTGAACATACAGCTTCACAGAAGCATTATTCATATTGGGAAAACATGGAAGCATCCAGCATGTATTCCAATAATTGCTTAAATTTTATAAATATAAATTAATAGACTATAGTGGCTGTGTAAAACAAAGCAGTAGTGTTCTGACGTAAAATTGAATGAGTTACCAAGAAAAATAATGGAACTGAAATAATCATTTTAAGCAAAATTCATTCATATACAGAATTTTGTTTTGAAAATAAAATGCCTTCGCATACTCAGGTAAGATGAAAAACTAGAAGCTACCTAACCTTTATGTGACCCAAAAGAGGACCCAAAGGAACAGAATCAGAAATTAACAGGTAAATATTAATTCAACACAATCCAGAGTTCTAAGGAAAGACTATTTAAGTAATATACACATAGTACTTTGGTACTGTGAGGCATTTAAATAATTTTTAATATAATTCAAATAACAAGATATTTTTACTTTTTTAATTGATAAGGAAAATGCATGTATGTATGTGTGGAATGTCTAAATGATTCTATTTAACTCAGATTTTCTTAATTTTTTCCTTAATTTAAATTTACTTTGAACATCCATAAAAGCATTCATGTATATTTTAATGAAGAAACATGAAATATTTCAACACATACATGCATTATATAAAGTTTAGATCAAGATGTACATACTTATCTTCTCAAACATTTATTCCTTATGATAAAAACATATAAAATAATTTCTTCTAGCCACAAAATTATATATAAAATATGCATAGATATTTGTATGTATATACATACTTGTGCATATATAGTTTGTGTTACAAATATACATTAATATATAATTTCTTCTGAGCACAAAAATCATATAATATGTACATCTACTGTAAATACACCTAAGCATGACTCACCATCTTGAAAATTTGCATCCATAGCTTCAGTACGTATTGTCCCTATCTCTGAACTTTCTCTTTAATTTTCATCCTCTCTCTCTCTCTTTAAATACCTGTACTTGAACCTGAAATGGGTATTATTCTTTATCTTTACATAATGAATGCATTAAGTTTGTTTCATAAAATATTTTCTTCTAGCTTTTGAAATAGGCCACTAGTGTTCTTTATGGTCACCCTCCAGCAAAATAAACAATACATCAGAACTTTTTGTTCCTTTCTAGGAACTCCTCTACTCTTCAGTCCGTGGTTACTACCACACTACTCTTTCTTACCTTCCATGAAAGCACCATTTTTAGAAAGCACATATAATTGACATCAAGTGACATCTCTCTTTTTATATCCACCTTATTTCAGTTAACATACTGACCACCTTTTCTATCCACATTGTCAGAATGTACAACCACCATGGGATGAAGTTTGAAGGGTCTTTAAACAATTAAAAATCAAATATGTCATAGCAAGCCCTACTATTGTTTATATCCAGAGGAAACTAAGTCAGTATCTTCAAGGAACATCTGTACATCCATGTTCATTGCAGCACTATTAACTATATTAACAAAAACAACACATTTGCCAATCAACTGATGAGTAAAGACAATATGGAAAACATGCCCAATAAAATACTGTACAGCTATAAAAATGATAGAGTTAATAATTTAATTCTTGTCATGTTTTAGTCACCTACACTAAAGGAAGTAGATATAGTCCATCATCTACCCATTAATCTAGATACCAGTTATGCTAAATTTCTGCATACAGATTTGAATTGAGTAGCCAATTATGAGACAGAAAATAACTAAGTAACCAATATTTTAAAGAATGGAAACTATGATAGGTTTAACATTGTTAATGTGCAGAACAGAATTGCCAATATTGTTGGGAAATAACGTTACAAATGCATATTTGTGTATGACTTTTTGGTGAATTTGTCATATGTGGTAAAATTTTCGAAGTCATTTCTATAAATCAGTCATACAGCATATTCACTGCCCAATACTAATACTCATGTACATTTACTGTCAATCTCTCTTATCCATCACTACCACTCAGTCTATTTTCAATTTGAATATTTTGGTTGTTTCACACATTTCACATAAGTGGAAGAAGAAAACAGGTGATCGCTATGTATGCCTTTTTTTTGTGGATTGGGGACAGGGTTTTACTATGTAGCCTTTGCTGACCTGGAACTCACTATGTATGTGGATCAGGCTGGCTTTAAACTCATAGAGATCCACTTGCCCCTGCTTTCCAAATGCTGGGCATTAAAGATATGTACTATGCTTCCCAGCTTAAAGCTCTTCTTAGGTAGAACCTATTGAAATATATTGCTCATATTTTGATTCGATTATTTTTATATTTGTTAGCAAGGTATAAAAGTTTTTGAACATTCTGCATGAAAGTCTATTATTTATATGAGATAAATGCTTTGCAAATGTTTTCTTCCTTTGTATTTTTTATCATTTTAAATTCTCTCTTCTTATTGTGTAATGACTGTACACTTGCATGACAACTGTGTATGTGTGTTCATATGGGTACAGTTAGTTACATGTGTGTGAATGCCAAAGGAATTTGTATTTTAAGAAACAAATTTAAGAAAAATATGGAAAAACATATACTCCATAGCCAGATTCCAAAATGATACTTTCTTAAAGAACTGTAGTACAATATAACAACCTGCATTTTGAAACTGATAGTTTATGTAAAGAAAAAAATTAATCCCAAGAACCATTCACATTACCCTTTTATATCCACAGCTATTTCCCTTCTATTGTTTTCTCCTTGACATCTTCTAAATAATAATGCAGAAATTTGTTGGATATTTACATATCTTTTAGCTTGAATGGTATTATATGTGCTCATAAAAAATAGAAAAAGGGATAATAGAATACACTTTCACATTAATATTATTCCCAACATGTCTACAGCAACAAAGTTCCCCCTTAGACATTAATATTTTAGCCAAATATCTTCTTGGGTAGAACCTATTGAAATATTTTGCTCATATTTTGTCATATGTGGTAATTTTTTTAATATCTGAAATTTATGTCAAAAATTATTTAATATAGTTTCCTTTTTAAATTTGTTTTGCTCTTCCTAGGTGAGATGCCATCATAAGATTTCCAGTGTTCTCTACTTCAGTATCACAGATAAAATGAAATAGCTGTTGGATTTCCCTAGAGTACTTATAAAGGACATAGCATTTGGAGCCAGGAGACTCAGGCTTATGATAGACCCTCCAAAGTGTTTAAGAGTGGTAATTTAAGACACTCAACTAAAATAAAAGTACACAAGATAAACTGTACACATGAGGGCAGCCATCCTACACAAAGACCTCCCAAAATAGCAAGTTGATGGCATATTATATAATATATTCACATGCAGACTATTTCACAAGAACAGTTGTCAGGTAAATTTAGATATTAAAAACATTTTAGAAATCGAATCATGTTGGTGCAGGTATGTGGTAGCAACACTTAGGAGGCTTAAACAGAGGAATGTCTTTAAATTTCAGACCAGCCTGAATTACAATAGTGATTTCTAGGCCAGCATGAGTTTCAACACAAGATCATGTCACTAAAACAAACAACAGCAAAGGCAAGCTTTTTGAGGGAGTAATGGTAACTATAATGAGTTTATGGTCCTTAACTGAAGATAAAATGGCTAAACATGGATGTTCCTATTTTAATTCTTAATGTAAATGCTATTGACAAAATAATTTCAGATGATACAACATGGACTAGTGATAAATTTCCTATACATGGTTCAAATTGCATCAATTATCAGCATTAATAAAATCAAATTGCAATACTTAAGACTGAAAAGTTTTCTCCCACAACTACGAGAACAAAAAACATGCTTGCCCCCTACTCCTAGGGAAGGAGCTATTGGCAGTTAATGACTAATAAGGGAAGAAAAGTCATTTTTTCAGTGATATAGTCACTGCTAAGTTGCCCACTCTTGTGGTGGTATTGTGTTCCCCGAAATATTGTGTATGCTAATAAACTTATCTGGGGTCAGAGACAGAACAGCCACAATATTAAACATAGAGGTTAGGCAGTGGTAGCACACACCCATTCCAGAGGCAGAAATCCATCTGTTCAAGGATACAGCTAAGCATGGTGACTCACACCTTTAATCCCAAGAAGCGAGCCTTTAATCCCAGGGAGTGGTGACAGAAGGCAGAAAGATATGTAAGGCATGAAGACCAGAAACTAGCAGCATTTGGCTGGTTAAGCTTACGGCTGGTTAAGCATTCAGGCTTTTGAGCAACAGTTCAGCTGAGATTCATTTGGATGAGAACTCAGAAGCTTCCAGAAACAGGATCAGCTGAGGAACTGGCGAGACCTTCTAAGATTCATGCTACACACTCTCCTGTAAACAAGCCCATACCCATGTTCATGCATGTGCCCCCAATTAGACTCAGTAGGTCATAAAACATACATGAAAGTAGAAGACAGACTTGAGAAAAAGAAAGGTTTGAGAGACAGTTGGAGGTATGTAAGGGAGGGGATTGGGAGTGAATGTGATTGAAATGAACTGAATATATGTCTGGAATTGTCAAATAATATATATAAAATAATATAAAGTAAACTCTTTCTTAAGAGGGTCTTTCTGGCCATTGTCCACTCTCATACAATGATAGTGTCTTCCTTTGAAATAATATCTTTGCCCACATTTGTCCCTTGCAGACACTCTACTTTACTCTGTAATAAGTTCTGTTAACACTCTACCCTAGAAAAAAATGTTGTTGCTTTTCATCATGAATGTAACAGAATTGTTTGACCAACAGCAATAATAAAGGGTTCCAGAGACCAACATAAATTCTGCACTTCTTTTCATCCCCACACTAGTTTAACACATATGAAAATTCATGATATGCATCCAAGGCAATATCATTGTTCTATTGTAGAAGTTTTCCAACTTAGCAATAGCCCCTTAAAGGCCAGTCTCCAAAGGAACAGACATATTCTTGTAGTATTTTAGACTTGCAACTCCATGATATCAAAGGAGTATATTCTTTTTTAACATGGTTGATGGGGTGAAGTACACAATACATTCTCTGCAAATGATTAGGAAAAGTAGTCTGTTGATGAAAAGTCAATGTCTTCCAAGTTTTTCCATGGTTAAGATTTTTACTTTGTTAATAGAAATTATATCTGTTGCAATCAGCATTCCATTACCGTGACAAGTATAAAAATAAACACCTTTAAAAAGAAAAGGGTTATTTTGACCCAGCAGTCCATGACAGAACCTTGTAGAGGAGCAAAACCATGATGACATCCTGACAAGAAATGAAATAGAAAAAGAAAAGACAAAGATCTTGTAAAACACTTCAAGTGTATGTCCTTAGTTATACAAAGATCTAGTAGGGTCATTTATTTAAAAACATCTAAAATGTCCCACTAGTACCACACCAGGAACCAAGCCTTGACTATACGGACCTTTAAACAATATTTAAGCATCAAACTATTGAAAGGTCTCAGAGTTATGGATCAATGCTATCGAAGATATCCTTTATTTTAAAAATTATTTTCATTTATGTGTTTGAGTGTGCACACATGTGTGCATGAGTGTGTGTGTGTGTGTGTGTGTGTGTGTGTGTGTGTGTGTGTGTACCATGAGCACTGAGGAGCATTCTCACAGAGGCCAGAAAAGGGTGTGAGATCCTCTAGAGCTGAAGTTACAGGCAGTTGCAAGTCATCTAATATGAGTGTTAGGGTCTGAAGCAGAGTCCTCTACAAAAGCAAGCACTCTTAACTTCTATGTAATCTCTCTTGTCCCCAGTGCTGATATCCTTGACTGCTATAGAATAATGATGAAATTTTTCTCCATCCCTTAGTTACATAACTCTATTTAGTTACTGTGTCTTCCCAACCTATGTAGTTAAACTTGCAAGCGCTAGTCATGTATCTATTCAAAAATATTTCATGAGCCTACTAGTTGTTGGGTACATACATGAAGAATATATATGAGTTCACCAAACCCAGCATTTCTGCTTACACGAAATTACATTTTATTGGGACTTTATGTGATAATCATCCAGAACAATATTGAATGGTAAGTACTATAAGGCCATTTGTCATGGTTTCAACGTGTGTTTATCTTAGACCAGCTGTGATGCTAGGCAGATTAACTAAGAATGTATAACTTGTAAAGCACATTAAAATATTGTCTCACATTTCTGAAGGCTGGGAATGAAGTCTCTACTTCCAGCATAGCTCCTTTGTTACATTCTCAAGAAAGAAATAACACTATGATCACAGAAGCATAAGGTGGAAAGTCAACAATGGACGGACATACTTTTTCAAACTTTTTTAAAAAAGATTAAGCCATTCATGAGTGAGCACAGAGATCTCTTGATTTAAATACCTCCCCAAAAAGTTTCCTAACACTGTTGAATTAGTAATTAGTTTTCCAGCATCTATTTTTTTCAGGACTTGTTTGAATCATAGTAATGTCTCTCCAAAATTCTCAAGTTAGACTCTAATAACAAATAAGGCCTTATGCTATGAGATGAGGCCTTTGGGGAAGTGGTTTAATCACGAATGTGTCAATGAGTGAGATTACTGCTCCTATAAAGGAAGTTGAAGGCAGAACCATATTTCCTGATTTTGCTCTTCCTTCCCTTCTACCACATAAAGCACCTAGGATACACTGAAAAGCACCATCTTAGAAAGACTAGACTCTCACTAGACACCAAATCATTTTGATCCATTACTTACCACTCTTCAGAGCTGTAAGAAATACATTTGAATTATTTACAAATTAGGTACTCTAAAGTGTTTTGTTTTAGCAATGATAATGGAGTAAGATTCCTTTCAAGGAAATTATTGTGAACAATAAAGAGTGTGTATGAACAATCAACATCAAAAGCAGAGTGGAAAAGAGCATAAAACAAATGAGAAGATAACAACTATTATTAATTAATTAAAGGTTTTTAAAAAAGATGGCTCAGTGGGTAAAGGTGCTTGTTGTCAATCCTAACAAAGTGAGTTCAATTTCTGGGACACACATAGTGGAAGAAATAATTGACTCCTATAAGTTTCCCTTTGACTTCCACACATGATTCAAGGTAAATACTGTTCCTACTCCATCAAAATAAAGTCCATAAAATACAAGGATTAATAGTAGTTCCTGCTTTTTTCAGGGCTGTGGTTCAGTCAAAGTTATCAGTAACTAAAAAAATAATGATACTGATAACAAATACACTTGCAATAATCATGCTGTGCCAAACCATTTAAAGATGCCATATTCATCTAATACTCACAACAGGCTTATAAAATAAGAACCTCTGGAATATCTTAAAGATTAATAAAATAAGAAAGTATTACCTAAAAGCAAACAAATGATAATGGATCAAAGACAAAGACTAGGTCATATAAGAAACAAAAATATGTGTACATTAAAGTGAAGAGCTTATAGGTGTCATATTGACAATCCTGTAAAGCTTCCATTTTTCCAATAGAACACAAAATAACTCTAAACGATGATGCTTGGGTGAGTCCATTTCTGTCTAATCCTATATTTATTTGTTCCACATCTATTATTTTTCCACCACTTCAACTGTATTAATTGAGTTTTCACAATTTTGTATAAGTACAGCCCTCTGACACTTGCACAACAGCAACCTCAAAGAGCAAGAGACAGCATCAGCATCTGCCTTTTCTCTTTCCTCTTCCTCCTCCTCTTCTTCCCACTCCATGAATCACATGCCAGTGCCTTAAACCACTTTTCTCTTGTACTTTAATTCATGCATAGTAAGAATACAATGCACAGAAGGTAAATAGAAAAATAGATGGGTAGACAGACAGGCAGACAGAGACAGTTTACTCCATTTTGAACATAGACAAACATGGAGCACATTAACAGCTTAAGATGACTGATTTACAGGGAAATGCCTGAGTTAACAAAATGCTTTGACGTAGATAGTAAAATTACCTGACACCTGACAGTCATTCTCAGGAACTATAAACTCTCTAGAAGTTGGGCCAGGGATGAAATTTAGTGGAAAAGTATTTTCCTATCATGCACATGGCCCTAGATTTATTCCCTAACACGGAAAATATATCCTCACATTATTATACCAAAAGCACTTTCTCATCAGGTTCTGCAAGTTAACAAATAAGGCCATATCAGAAAAAAAAAATTGGGAACACTAATATTTTTAATTACTGCTATATAAAAGCTATTTAGAGCAATTCTAGATTCATTTTTCCTGAACAAGACCATAAAACATAAGAAGCTAAAATATGTGGACTGATATGTAGGGTGAATAGAGAAAGACAAAAATGAACAACTAAATGAACTCAGAAATAATAAACTATATTGTTAGGCATAAAATGGAATTTCTTGAAACTTGATGGCAATGTTAAAAATTAAATGATTTTTCCAAGTATGATATATGTGGAAACACATTCAAAAATTCTGCTTCAAAATTTTGAAAAAGAATCATAAATGAAAGTCACCTGCAACAATAATGACGAGAGAGTCTGTGTTTTAGCTAATTGGTGAATTTGGTCAGTGTTAGCTAAAATAGAAGAATAATTCATAATAGTACTTAGTATTTTAATTTTCTATGCTTTCCATTGCAAATTGGATCAAATTATGTATGTGTGTATAGGTATATATTATATGCATTGTGTATTATGTATATATTTTCTATATATGTATATATATTTATATATGGATAGGTATGTAGATAGATAGGTAGATAGATAGATAGATAGATAGATAGATAGATAGATAGATAGATAGATAGATAGGATAGATAGATAGGATAGATAGGTAGGTAGGTAGATAGACCTACATAGGATAATAATAATTGAATAATACATAGGTTAATTATGCTGTGGGATGTTCTGTATGTCCTGTGGGAGCCCGTTCCTCGTGGCTTTACCCAGCAGGTCCGATAGAGGATGATTAGGACCACGGGCCTGAGTGCAGGTGTCTGAGATGGTCTGCACTTGGCTGTGCTGGGGGATGGTCTGTATGTCAAGTTGCACTGATTGGTCAATAAATAAAACCTGATTGGCCGTGGCTAGGCAGGATTTATAGGCGGGACTAACAGAGAGGAGAAATAAAAGAACAGGAAGGCAGAAGGACTCACTGCCAGCTGCCACCCTGACAAGCAGCATGCCGGTAAGCCACCAGCCACGTGACAAGGTATAGATTTATGGAAATGGATTAATTTAGGATATAAGAACAGTTAGCAAGAAGCCTTCCACGGCCATACAGTTTGTAAGCAAAATAAGTCTCTGTGTTTACTTGGTTGGGTCTGAGCAGCTGTGGGACTGGCGGGTGACAAAGATTTGTCCTGACTGTGGGCAAGGCAGGAAAACTCTAGCTACAAAATTATATGGTATAGAACCTTACAACTTGGAGAGCATTGGCTTATATTGGCATATTTTACATAGGAAAGTGGAGCATCCTCATAGGAGTTCACTGACTATACTAGGTTAAAGGTTGAGCGTACATAACTGAGACCTTGAACTCCAAGTCCAGTGATCTTCCTTATATTGGTTTTATTTCAGCTTACTTTGAATACTATAGAATAAAATCATAAAGACCTTTTCAAAGCAATATTCTGAAGAAGGATGAGTTTGACATTGGTTTACCTATCCAATCCCTGACTCCCTTCCTCTATGCACTCAGCATTCTCATTCATTTCACAAACTCACACTTCTGAACTCCATGAAGTCCGATCCTTCTGGGCAATATTTTATAGACACAGACCTGTCACTCATTTCTCAGAGTTGCTGCAGTTTTGAATATGAAAAAAAAGAGAAATCTCAAATAAAATCCCAGGCCTTAAAAAGTCTTGCAAAGGAAGGCAATGATATTTGCCTTCCTTTTATTCTGAAATCAAAAAGAGCTCCAGTTACAAATTTTCCATTTCTGTGATACAGACATATCTTATTTCATTTGTTTTTTTGTTTCAAATGCATTTCTCAGAGACCCTAATAGAAGCTCTGAGTACAGAGACCAGATGAGCTCAACAGTGAACGTTTGCAAAAAGGTTATTTTAGGCAACTTAATGACCCAATGTCTCAGCAATCAAATCAATTGCTCAGCACCTGACCTTTAACTAGACAAAAATCTATATTTCTGACAAATTAGACCTTTTTACAGTCTTCCACACGAAAAAGAAAGAAGATAAGACTCTACAGCATGAACCATTGCCAGAAAAAAACTGTTTTATAATTTAATAAGATATATAATAACTTATTTTCCCCACAAACACATCAATACACCTAGAGATTCAGTTCCAAAGATAACTTCCATACAACCACAATTACACAAATAAGTCTAAGAAATCTATTTTGCCATTAAACACATACTACTGAGGACATGTTGCAGAATGTGGATTTACCACACTGTGCTTCAGCAATAGTGTGTATCTACATGATGATTTTCCTGAAAAGCCATTTTCTCCAACTCCAAAATAGGAAGGAAATAAATTTCTTGTTATCAAAGCATACTGCCATAAAGTATTTTATATGACTTAAGTGAGTGATTACAGCACTTCTTGGTCATTGAACATTGTTTATTAATAGATCACAGATGTACAGGTATTGAGCATAAAGTGCATTGTTCAGAACTGACATAAAGAAATTGTCTTAAACTTCTTTTTTTTAAATTTTATTTTACAATACTATACAGTTCTACATAATAGCCACAGATTCACTTGTTCTCTCCCTTCCTGCCCCCTCCCCTTCCCCCCAGCTCACCCCCCATTACCACCTCCTCCAGATCAAGGGCTCCCTCGAGGACTGGGATCAACCTGATAGACTCAGTCCAGGCAGGTCCAGTCCCCTCCTCCCAGTTTGAGCCAAGCAT
The DNA here is from genome assembly GCF_049852395.1 of Peromyscus maniculatus bairdii. Lineage (NCBI taxonomy): Eukaryota > Metazoa > Chordata > Mammalia > Rodentia > Cricetidae > Peromyscus > Peromyscus maniculatus. Next base: position 14,868,185 of record NC_134875.1, read on the forward strand.
CCCTGCATAAGTCCCAGGTTTCAAACAGCTAACTCATGCAACAAGCCCAGGACCTGGTACCCATGCCCAGATGCCTCCCAAACAGATCAAGCCAATCAACTGTCTCACCTATTCAGAAGGCCTGATCCAGTTGGGGGCCCCTCAGCCTTTGGTTCATAGTTCATGTGTTTCCATTCATTTGGTTATTTGTCCCTGTGCTTTATCCAACCTTGGTTTCAACAATTCTTGCTCATATAAACCCTCCTCTTTCTCACTAATTAGACTCCCAGTGCTCCACCTGGGGCCTAGCCATGGATGTCTGCATCCAGATTCCTCAGTCCTTGGATGGGGTTTCTGGCACAACTATTAGGGAGTTTGGCCATCCCATCACCAGAGTAGGTCAGTCCCAGCTGTCTCTAGACCATTGCCAGCAGTCTTTTGTGGAGGTATCTTTGTGGATTTCTGTGGGCCTCTCTACCTCTTTTTTTCTTCCTTTTCTCATGTGGTCTTCATTTACCATGGTCTCCTATTCCTTGTTCTCCCTCTCTTTTCTTGATCCAGCTAGGATCTCCCGCTCTCTTTCCCTCGACCCTCGCCCTTCATTGCTCCCACTCATGTCCAGGCTGTTCATGTAGATATCATCCATTTCTCAGTGTCTTTCTTGGGGTCCTGTTTTCCAGGTAGCCTCACTGGTGATGTGAATACCACCTTATGCCTGTCAGAATGGCTAAGATCAAAAACACTGAAGACACTTTATGCTGGAGAGGATGTGGAACTAGGGGAACTCTCCTCCACTGCTGGTGGGAATGCAAGCTTGTACAACCACTTTGGAAATCAATATGGTGCTTTCTTAGAAAATTGGGAATCAATTTCCCCCAAGATCCAGCTATACCACTCTTGGGCATATACCCAAGAAATGCTCAATCATACCACAAGAGCACTTGCTCAGCTATGTTCATATCAGTATTGTTTGTAATAGCCAAAACCTGGAAACAACCTAGATGCCCTTCAACTGAAGAATGGATAAATAAATTATGGCACATATACACAATGGAATACTACTCAGCAGAGAAAAACAATGACATGATGAGGTTTGCAGGCAAATGGATGGATCTAGAAAAAAATCATCCTGAGTGAGGTAACCCAGACTCAGAAAGGCAAATATGGTATGTACTCACTCATAGGAGGATGCTAGATGTGGAACAAGGATGAAATTGTCTTAAACTTCTTTGATGAGATTAGTGAATCCTCATCCTTAACCTGCATAAATAGCACACTTTTTGACAGGCAAATTAGCAAAGTGTCCATATGGCCATCGAACATATTCTCTTTTCTCTTAGCAAGTCTAGAAATCATTTGTGGATTTTCCTATTGTAACAATTCTTTCTCTGGGGCTGGAGACAATGGCTCAGCATCTAAGAGTGCTTGCTGCTCTTATAGAGGACCCAGGTTCAATTCCTTGCACCCTTATTCAGCAGATTAAAAACTATCTTTAACTCCAGCTCTAGGATCTCTGATGCCCTTTTCTGGTCTCTGCAGGCACCCAGACACACATGACATACACATGTAAGCAAAAGTTTTAATTTCTTTTCTCCAAGTGTCAATCCATTTTTAAGTCCCCCCCCCCCGTGAAAACTGATCTAGGAGATCTTATTTCCATTTAAGGCTCTAAATTAAGACAGAAAAAAATCACCTTGTCTCAGATTTGAATGAGTCATGAGTTCATTGTTCATTAATTAGCATTTAAGATGTCAGCACATATATGGATGAAAAACTAGTCCTCACAGTTTGTTGTCTGTCCGGGTGTTCTCCAGCTGCCAGGCACAGCAGTCTCTGGAATATTGAACAAGCTAATGGAGGTGCCACAATGATGCACTGTTACAGTTAGGAGCAGAACATTAAGCACAGAGTTATTTAAGTATTTAGTTGTAGACAAATATCCTCAATTTTAATAAAGAAGGGATAAAATGCCTCAACATCTCATTGTAACACTTCATAGCATTAAATGCTTCAAACCAAAATTGTAAAGGTGAAAGAACAGTACATCACATAAAAAAAAGAGAATAGATAACATTTTATATTCATAGCCAAACTAATATTCTTCCTTCTGTTGCAATTAAGCTTTCTGTTTTGAATGTGATTTTTGTCTTTCAGAATAGTTTTGTGTGCATATTAAAATACAGATATGCACAATTATTATAATATAGTACATTTAATGTTCAGTCAATTAGATTATCTCTGGGTCCAAAACCCTGCGGGTATCTACTTAACTGAGAGAGAGACAGAGAGACATAGAGAAAGAGAAAGAAAAAGAGAAAGACAGACAGACAGACAGAATATGAGAGTAAAAGCTGCTATTCAGGATTACAACTGAAAGCTAACAGGATGTTTCATTGCTATCCAGATATGATCCAATTCCATCAATGATTTTATATTATGGGGGAAATGCTTTATGTCCTATTAATTCTGAACAATTTTTATTGTTTATAATATTTTATAATATATTCTGTAAAGCCAATAAATTGTGTCATTTTCCATTTGGTTTCTATATCTAATCAGCTTATGAATAACAAGGAGCATTACGAAGTGGCAATGCAAACTTGAATACACATAGAAACAAACAGCACCACAAAATCTGCCCACTATTACTTTCAGTGAAGCTAATAATCAAAAGTGCCTCTTATAAAAAAAAAAGTACTGTAATTATAACTTTAGAGAATGCAGAGGGCACCTCAGAGAATTGCTGTGCATAATTGTTCATGAAGGTCAAAATAACAAATGTAGCATAGAATGTGTCTGCCCACAAGAAGGGTGATTCTTCAGATCTTATTGTAAGAGGACAGAACAAACCAAGAGAAGTTCATTAAAGACATAAAGAAAGTAAATGATCTAAGCAAACATAAGAATGCCTTTCACATACATTATTTCAACAGTTTCCAACTATAATAGGATTTATATATATACATATATATTATATATGTGTATATATATGTATATATATATATATAAACATATAAACAAATCTTCAACCAGGACTTCCATCTTCCAGTAAATTAACCAAAATGACAAAGGGAATAAGAAGAAATTGATATATGTTCTGTAAACCTCTTACTAGAATTCCCTCTTTGGCCACATATAAGTGAATCTATAAGAAAAGTGATAATGTGGACATCAAATGGATGGATCTATTAAAAAGAATTATCCTGCAAATGTTTTCCAGAATGTCACTGGTACAAACAAACAAGATAAGAGTTTTGAGTTGTTGGACAATCAGGTCCCATAGACTCCCAAACTTTACAAGCTGTTGCACTTTTTCGTAGTTATGTTCCAGGACTTGATGGTAACACCTTATTGGTGAAGACACAACATTCTTGAGTCATACAACATAGAAAAATCAAGTTGTTAGTGATCTAGAAGCTTCATTCCTACTGGATAGCCTTCACACCACTTATACAAATAGCCAAAGGAATGGAAACACATGAACTATGAACCAAAGGCTGAGGAGCCCCCAACTGGATCAGGCCCTCTGAATAGGTGAGACAGTTGATTGGCTTGATCTGTTTGGGAGGCATCCAGGCAGTAGGACTGGGTCCTGTACTCATTGCATGAGTTAGCTGTTTGAAACCTGGGACTTATGCAGGGTCGCTAGGCTCGGCCTGGGAGGAGGGGACTGGACCTGCCTGGAATGAGTCTATCAGGTCGATCTCAGTCCTTAGGGGAGGCTTTGCCCTGGAGGAGGTGGGAATGGGTGGTGGGCTGGGGAGAAAGGGAGGGGGGCGGGAGGGGGGAGAACAAGGGAATCCATGGCTGATATGTAGAACTGAATTGTATTATAAATAAATAAATAAATAAATAAATAAATAAATAAATAAATAAAAGTAATAGTCATGCTACCAGATGAGAAAGGTAATCATCAGTCTTACTCAGCTATGAACACTGTGAGCTACAAGAACAACCTCCCCGACATGATATGCCCATTGGCGCAAAGGTGACATGAATGCTATGAGAATAGCCACCCACTTTTTGATTGAATTTAAGGTGTACTCCATGAGATGGAACCCATACCTGACATTGTCAATGAAGACAAGACTCTGTGGATATATTGGTCAGGGATACTAGAGGAAAGCCTGCTACTATTTATTCTGCTAAATGGGCATAGCAATAAAATGACTCTTAATGATTTATTGCTATATTCATCCATAAGTGCATTGCTCAGCCCTAATTAGAGAAACTTCTTCTTGTAGTACATGTCAATTAGTACAGGGACCCACAAATGATCAATGTATATAGAATAAAAGACTTCAGAGCATTCAGCCATAAATGACACAGCTATGTCACACCCATCCCCTCAAGGTTTAGGGATCATTTTGGCTGGGTGTGATTATTGTAAGAGCCAGAGGTGGAAGATGACTTCAAGGAAACAGTGTATTCTGGACACAATAGGGCACATGCACATATGTACTCACAGTGACTGTGACATCATACACAAAGCCTGCATAAGATCAAGGCACAAAAAAATCCCAAATGCAGGAGACGAGGGGAGAAAAAAACCCACCCTTAAATAAAGAGCTATTAACATTTGATTGTTGCTAGGAGAGGGATGTTCAGACTTGTTTAATGGTTTGACACCTGGCATATCACCACACTCCAAGGCAGTTCTCACACTCAGAAGTAGTCAACCCACAGAAGCTGGACTTGATGGATTAAGAGAGAAAAAAACACAAGGTTAGTTGGTCAAGGCTGGTGGAGGAAGATTTGGGAAAAGTTCAGGAGCCAGATGAAACTAATTAAAATACATACATGAAATTCTTTAGCTAATAAAATTATGTTTTAAAAAGAGTAAGATTGTTGTCTTGACATTCAATATGTTAAACATACTAAGCACTCTGAAAGCTAAGGTTATTTTCTAAAACATGTGAAGAAAATGGTTGGGGAGAGCAAAAATGAATGATATCAGTGATCCACTGATGTGTCAGCCTGCTCCACCAATATATGCACACTTTACGAGAAGCAATATGAGATCCTGAAACCTATTCCCCATGAATTCATGACATAATTAGTGTAAAGACAAGAGAAAAACAAAACCATCTTGTGGAGTATAAAAAAATATTTTCCTTAATTAAGTAGAAATGTGGTGTCGTCTACTCCAAAGAATGTTTAAAGGAACAAATAAAACAACCATTGCTTTCTTTCACTTAATGAGCCATCTGTGTTGATTTCACCAGTATGAGTAGTCAACAAGAGTTAGAGGTTAGAATATCTTATTTGACCTGTCTCAACACACCTTTCCAACTCAGTAGCTCAAATAGTGGGTTCAGGTACAGACAAAAGTGCATTCCAGTCAACAGAAAAGGTCCAAAAGTGCTAAGAATTCTGTGAACCTTTGAGATGCCCCAAAGTTCAATTCTGTTATGTACCATTGGTCATAACGGAATCACACTGTCACTTGTACTAGCTTGAGATGCCACCAAATCAAATCATCGGGGAGCTATTTGACCTACTAACAGCTGGTTGACCATGTAAGCAGGTGAGAAATGAAAGCCAAAGCCAATCAGCAGTCCTTATCAGAATAACTCATGATCAGCAATCCTTAAGTGGCCACACTGTTACAGCAAAGAGACTGTAAACTCTCAGTCCTCGGGGAGGCTTTGCCCTGGAGGAGGTGGGAATGGGGGGTGTGCTGGGGGGAAGGGGAGGGGGCAGGAGGGGGGAGAACAAGGGAATTCATGGCTGATATGTAGAACTGAAATGTATTGTAAAATAAAATTTAAAAAAAGGAAAAAAAGAGTTTACACAGAATAATATATCCAAGACATGTACAAGAAATCAAAAGCAAGATACATGAGTTGCATGTAACTAGGTGCTAAAACTGATTTTTACATTAACCTTCAAAGTATAGCACATCTTTAAAAATTACACAGAATAGAGAAACAGAAGAAAATTACCAAAAATCCATGCAGAAGAAAATTACCCTTCATCCTCTGCTATCCATGCCTTACAACACAGGAATGGCTCTTTGTAAAGGAAAGGATTCCCTCTTTGTTTTGAAACACTGCACAATGAAAATGAGATATATACAATCATTAAAGTGGATTTTTGCAGATTTAAAACTAAAGATTGCATTTGGCTTATTAATATATCTTTGTGAAAGAATTTCCATCAAAAGAATTTTATTCAAAAACAGTTATGTGGGGAAAGTAATATGTAGAAATTTTGTTGTTCCATAAGTAACATAATGTAGTGCTGGAATGAAACAGAAAATTATTGCATGGGTAGAAGGAGTTAATATGCAATTGAAAGTACATCTCCTAGCTACATAATGAAACAGTAGAAAGTAATCATTACTTAAAAGTGCATGGCATAGGCAAAATGAATAGGGTCATTTCCATAATGTCTTTGTGGGTTATGAGCCAAATCTTTCCTGAGACTACAGAAAAAAAAATGAAAATGAAAAAGTTACTCAGTTTCCTAAAGCTTTCTCATATGCAACTTCACAATTAGCCAAGGACAATAGCCAATTGTTTTTAAACTACCTGCATCTTTGCACACTAAAATAAAGCATTTCCCAGAAACACATGCTGGCAGCATTGCAAAGGCTATTCCTTCTGAGTGTATCTACTCCCAATTCTATAGGTGGGAAAACTAGGGATTAAAAGCAGGAGAAAACCTGCCCAAGGTCACAAGGAATGGAGATTAACCTCAAGTATAGTGATACTGCTAGCCTGTTAACGCAGTCAAACCTTGTTTACTGTTCTTAAATATCAAGTTTCTCAGATCAGAGTCATGAAATCTGAAAGGTTGGATTCTGAAATGTGTTATCCAACAAAAGCCACTACCATCTGAATCTGTAATTATATTTGGTAGGCCATCCACCTATACAGTGTGAAGAATGAGGAAAATTTAACTCAATTGAAACAATCAAAAGTTTAAAACTTCAAGTAACTGTGCCAGTAGAGACAGCTGTGCCAACATTTAGTTCATTGTTCTTGGTATAATATGCAGTAACAAACAGAATGTTGCTACAAGTAATCACAATTGCATTGCACAAAAGTTAAGGGTTAGAGACTGTGATGCTAAAAACCTCAATAGTCCCTTATTTTTCATGACTATTTCCCCTCTTCCAAACCTATATAAGTAAGGATGGTGTTTAAAATTTTATTTATGAAATATCTAAAAGAATCAAGATGGGGAAAAAGGAAAAACATATTTCATGTTTCTAAAACTGGAGTTTAGACCTAATTACAATTGTCTATTTTCAGGATATATTTTGAAATAAATATAATAATAGACATTCCTTAAGCATGTTTCCTAGTATATGCTTGAGGAAAGCAAACCTGTTCTAGTCATATGAACATTAGCACACTAGGAACAATAGGAAGACTAGAAGCACATAAGTCACTTGGTCTGGCAATGCTCCATACACACACACACACACACACACACACACACACAAATGACCTATACCTGCAAAAGTACATAGGCATGACATTAGATATTCCTCTTAAGAAAAAGAAAATGAGCTCATTTGTTTGGTTTTTCACATCCTGAAAGATGAGTGTTCATCAAGAACATGTGCACTAAGGATGAAGGATTTATTTTACAGAGATTTTAGAAGTGTACACCTGCTGAAATCACTGCTAAAAATACAGAGCACACGAGAATTTTAACTACCTACAAGAAACAATATGGAGGTGAAAGAATGAAAAAAGAAAAGAGTGAGATACATCTTTTAAAAAGGTGTCATGAATATCCTAGTAGGACAAAGACGGCAAGAAGAGAGAAAGATGGGGTATGAGTCCTAAAATTACTCCATGAAACATTTTTAATTTACTTTCTTAGAGCAGAAAGTGAGGCAGAAGTCAACAATATCCCTGAGATAAAAATAAAGAACAAGAAATCTGGAAATAAACAGCAAGTAGAGTTCACACAGCAAAGCTAAACAGGCTAAATTCTGGTGTGTACAGTTTAGAAGTCAAGGGTTCTCTTCTTCCAGTCCCTCTATTGATGAGCCAGAGGCCATTATTATTAGGATCCCAATAACTATCATAGAATTTTTGCTCCATGTCATGTTTTTAACACAGAGATAGAAGCCAAGAATCCCAGAGACCACCAACCCACACAACACTAAGTGCAATAGCTCAGAGCATTTTGTCCAGGGAGAAGTCATTTATAAAAAGAAACCTCTGAAGTAACACTTCCCCATTCCCTGCCGGCCCCCGCCACAAAAAAAAAAAAACAACTATTTGAAACAGTGCTTTAAAACCTAAGGGCTGCCGGGCGGTGGTGGCGTACGCCTTTAATCCCAGCCCTCGGGAGGCAGAGCAGAGCCAGGTGGATCTCTGTGAGTTCGAGGCCAGCCTGGTCTACCAAGTGAGCTCCAGGAAAGGCACAAAGCTACACAGAGAAACCCTGTCACGAAAAAAAAAAAAAAAAAAAAAAAACCTAAGGGCTTTCCAAAACAAATGAGTGACTCCTCTTAAGTAATAATGACAGTTTAAACCAAATACAAGATAGCATACAGAAAAGAATGAGGGAAAGAAACATTCTGCAGCCAGCCCTATTGGGATGTAAACAAGCAGCAAAAATTACTCCTGCTCTAGTTTCACTGGCCAAGTTGTAAAGCAATTTACGCCTCAGGATATTGTCAGAACAGCAAATGAAGCACTCAAGGAAAGTCACTAATTAGCACCACATAATAGTAGAGCACAGTGAAAATGAAGCTATGAAGTTTTTAGAGGAACCAGAAAAGGACAGCATGAAAAAGAAACCATCTAAAAGCATGTGTTTGTGACTGGGCTAAGACTTTTGAGAATCACAAATCACAAATCAAACAAACAGACCACCCCTGGCATTGGGAGAGATGAATCAATATCCAGAGTTGCTGCACCAGTTTATTTCAAATGCTTCTCTTCCTTTGCTTTCTCTCTTTTTTGGTGCTATTCTCCCTTTAAACTTTTAAATTTGTTTACATTAACTATATAAAGTAATGAGTTTCATTGTGACTTTTTTCATTCATGGCTATTATCTTTCAATAATAACTTTAAATATAAAATTTAAATAACTACAAATAATAACTTTAAATAAATAGGTCTTTTTCCCTATCACCAATTAAAAGACATAGGCTGCCTAATTGGATTAACGATAAGCCTCAAGAAATGTGTCTCACTGGCAATGATAAACACAGAGCGTAAGTGAAAGGATGGAAGAAGATATGATAAATGGTACATGAAATTATGACAAAGCTATACTAATATCCAAAAAAGCAAACTTTAAACCAATAGTAGCTTAGAAGAGAAAAAGATTACTATATATTAATAAAGAGAACATGTAATAAGGAAGATATACCTATTATAAATTCATATGCATGAAAACTTGTGATCTGATACTTTCAGCAAGATACAAAATCAGCATCTCATTATGTAGACTAGGCATTTCTCAACTGAGTGTATAATCTGCTCTGGCATTGAAGTCACTGCAATCCTTCTGTCTCAGTTTCTCTAGTGCTTTGATTACAGGGGTGTGTCACTATACTGAACACTCATCTGATGTTTTATCACCATGTTTTTACTTCTAAATAACTTCTTAGGTTCTATTAGTCCTTACCAGTACCAACTTGATTAACCACCTTCCACATTTCCCACAATTTCTTCACTTGTCACACATACAAACAATAGTAATAATGAAGATGCAAGAAGAGTATATGACCACTAAGCATTAGGTGGAGCTTAGGGAATCCTGCAGTAGAGGAGGAGAAAGGATTGTAGGAACCAGAGGGGTCAAGGACACCACAAGAAAACTCGCAGAATCAACTAATCTGGGCTCATAGGTGCTCACAGAGACTGAACTGACAACCAGGGAGCCTGCATGGGACAAACTTAGGCACTCTGCATATATGTTACAGTTGTATAGCTTAGTCCTCTTTGGGGACTCCTAACAGTAAGAATAGGGTCTGCCTCTGACTCTTTTACTGGCTTTTGTGACCCTACTCCTCATACTGGGTCACCTTGCCCAGCCCTAATATATGGGGATGTGCTTAGTCTTACTGGAACTTGATATGCCATGTTTTGTTAATATTCATGGGAGACCTGCCCTTTCCTAAATATAAACAGAAGAGGAGTGGATTGGGGGTGAGTGGGAACAGAGTGAAGGGAAGGGGCTGTGTGGGAAGGAGGGAGGGGAAACTGTGGCAGGGATATAAAATAAATACATGTATTTTTTAAAGAAAGAATAATATGAGAATTAAAATAGTTTACACACTCAACCTAATTTTTACGAACAATGAATAATAGAAGGTTTTTTCTTGGATTTTTGGGTCTTAATCTGTAAGATTTTCCTATACCAGCCAATTCTCCTAATGCATGTATGCCAACTGCATGTGACACAGTTGAATTCTAATGTGAACTACAAATAGTGATTGCATAACACAGATTAAGGCTCAGTCACAGTAGAGTTCCCCCAAGTTTTAATGTAAAATTTCAATTAATGGATCCCCAGTTTCTACACACATCTGTCCAACTTGGTAACAAATGGAAGTTTTCCATGTCCCTGTCTTCAGGTTTACAATTACAGCTCAAAAAACTCAGGGAGACAATTGTTTACTGGCTAATTATAAAAGACATGATAAAGAATACAGAATATCCAAATGAAGAGTTAGTTTAGGGTATAGTCTAGAAAGTTCCCAGTGAACTGTACATCATACACCCAACACTGAATTGTGTTCTCCACCCCAGCAACTCAGTCCTCCATACACTTCTTGGAATTTGATGGAGAATTTGCAATGTAGCCATGATTGACTTGGTCCTGGGTGACTAAATCAGTGTGTCTAGACCTTCTCCTTTCCATGGAGTTCAGAAGATAGATATGAAAGTTCTAGATCTCTAAATTCTTGGTTGTTTACCTTGCAACCATCCCCTTTGCAACATCAAGACACGTTTAGAAACCCCCAACCACCATTTGTCTCACTAGTATATAAAAATACATTATATGTTGGAGGTTCTGAAGTTTCATGAATTGTGTATCAGAAAAGAGGGTGAAGATCAAATATATGTAGTAATCCCTCATTACTATATGTTAAACATATCACAGAGGATATGTTTCAGAGCCCCTAGTGGATATTTGAAAACACAGATAGTATCAAACCCTGTCTATTGTTTTTTTGTACATAAATATTGATGATAAATTCTAACATATAGGGGCTAGGAATATCCAGCAGTGATAGCATGCTTGCTTAGCACACATGAAGCTCTGGTTCAAATTCTCAATACTTCAAAAATAAAAAGACAACATAAATCCTAGATGTGGTAGCACATATCTGTAATTCAAGCACATAGAAGACTTTTTATCAAAAAATGACAAAAGGCATATTACCCTTGGTAAAAAAAAAATACTGTTCCCCTCGATAAATATTTCTGGTCATATGGTCAATATATCACAGTCTAGTCATATACCACAAGTAAAGTTACCAGGGTTCACTTCCTAGAGTAGCAGTCCTCAACTTGTGGATCACAACCCCTTTGGGAATTGCCTAAGACCATTGGAACACACAGATATTTACATTATGATTCATAACAATAGAAAAATCAGAGTTATGAAGTGGCAACAAAAATAATTTTATGATTGGGGGACACAACAAAATGAGGAACTATATTAAAGGGTCACAGCACTAAGAAAGTTGAGAATGACTCTTCTAGAAAGTCAGGCAGTAACTACAATCAGAAAAGCCAGCACCCTGTTTCTTCTTTGCTACACAGATGGAAAGACTTGAATGCTAGCACTCTTATACAAAACTTTTTTTTTCAAGACAGTGTTTCTTGTCCAAAACTTAAGAAAGAAAAAATAAAAAACTTTGAGAAAGGTAATGCTGAGTGAAAATACATTTTGTCAAGAAGACTGCATTAGAGTAGAAGTAAATGTAATATATACTTGACACCAAGTAAGGAACTCCCTAAACCACCTTTAAAATACATTGATAGGGCTAGAGGTGGGGCTTAGTGCTTACTTGACATACATGAGACTTTGGGTCTGATCGCCAGCACTACAAGAGAAAACAAAGTTATTGGCTACAACTCATATGATCTTTTCAGAAGGTTTCATATAAAAAGCAGTTTGCTGAATGACATGTGGTCAGAACATAGTAATGACCATGCTTCCATAAAAACAATTGTATTTCCATAGAAAATATGAGAGTACTATTTGTGATTAGATGACAGTTCATCTTTGTGAGTAGCTTAAATATTTCAAGATCTGTATCTTCTACCTACTACATATGCTAAAATTACTTACTGCTAAAGATAAATGATGTCTTTATCTATTGCATATCTATAAATTGTTCATTTGCTGTATGGTTTCAATTAAAGTGTCATTTTTTAAAAAACTTACATGATGAAGGCTCCATCCCCAGGTGATTGGAATATGAGAGTCCCAGTCTTATCAATATATTAATTTCTGAATAATTTGCTAAGGTATACCAGTGAAGGGTGTCTAATATGCCCCTTCTCTTTCCTTCCTGGCTATCATGAAGTAAGAAAAACACTGATTTGCTGTACAATCTTCCAACCTTTATGGACTGAAATCTTTGAGACTACAAACCTAAATGTTCCCTCTTTTAAATTCTTTGCTTATGTATATTTCACCACAACAAAACATAACACATCTTATAACATAGGTGCTTTAATTCTAGAATATAGCCTAGAAGTGAGGAGACCACTTCCTAAATATAACACCAGTAGCACAGACACTGAGAGCAACAATTAATAAATGGGACTTCTGAAACTGAGAACCTCCTGTAAGGCAAAGAACATGGTCAATAAGAAAAAATGGCAGCCTACAGAATGGGAAAAGATCTTCACCAGCCTCACATCTGAGAGGGGCTGATCTCCAAAATATATAAAGAACTCAAAGCTAGGCGGTGATGGTGCAAGCCTTTAATCCCAGCACTTGGTAAGCAGAGCCAGAGATGCAGGACAGGCACCAAAACTACACAGAGAAACTCTGTCTTGAAAAAACAAACAAACAAGCAAAGAACTCAAGAAACTAGACATCAAAATATCAAATAATCCAATTAAAAATGGGGTACAGATCTAAACAGAGAAATCTCAACAGAAGAATCTCAAATGGCTAAAAGACATTTAAGGGATTGCTCAACATCCTGAATCATCAGGGAAATGGAAATCAAAATGACTTTGAGATACCATCTTACACCTATCAGAATGGCTAAGATCATAAACACTGATGACAGCTTATGGTGGAGAGGATGTGGAGCAAAGGGAACACTTCTCCACTGCTGGTGGGAGTGCAAACTTGTACAACCCCTTTGGAAATCAATATGGTGCCTTCTCAGAAAAGTGGGAATCGATCTTCCTCAACACCCAGCAATACCACTTTTGGGCATATACCCAAAAGATGCTTAATCATACGACAAGGACACTTGCTCAACTATGTTCATAGTAGCATTATTCATAATAGCCAGAACCTGGAAACAACCTAGATGCCCTTCAACCAAAGAATGGATAAAGAAATTGTGGTTCATTTACACAGTGGGGTATTACTCAGTGGTAGAAAAACAATGACATCATGAAATTTGAAGTCAAATGAATGGGACTAGAAAAAATCATCCTGAGTGAGGTAACCCAGACCCAGAAAGACAAACATGGTACGTACTCACTCGTAAGTGGATATTAGATGTAAAGCAAAGGATAAACAGGCTACAAACCACAACCCCAGAGAATCAATGTAACAAGGATGACCCTAAGAGGCAAATGCATGGATCGCCCTAGGAAGGGGAAATAGATAAGATCTCCTGAGTAAACTAAGGGTGTGGGAGTGGGGTGAGAATAGAACATGAGTGAATGGGATGGTCAAGCTGGGGGAGGGACAGAGAGGGAAAGCAATGAGAGAGACGCCTTGATAGAGGGAGCCATTATAGGGTTAGGGAGAAACATGCTCTGAAGGAAATTCCCAGGAACCCACAAGAATGACCTCAGCTAAGATTCCTGGAAATAGTGGAGAAGGTATCTAAACTGGCCTTTGTGGTGGTAATCTAATTGTATTGAAATATTATTTTGATTTGTACTGAAATATTAATTTGATTGTATGTTAATAAATAAAGTTGTCTGGGGGTCAGAGCTATTAGAGCCATAGCAAGAGTGTGGCGGTGGTGGCACACGCCTTTAATCCCATAGATATCTGTGTGTTCAGGGTCAGAGCTATTAGAGCCATAGCAAGAGTGTGGCGGTGGTGGCACACGCCTTTAATCCCATAAGATCTCTGTGTGTTCAGGGATACAGCCAGCATTGGAGACATATGCCTTTAAGACCTAGGGGGCTGTACATTCAGACAGTGACGAGGCAGTCATGTGTTTGGGTTTACAACCAATGAGAAGGCAGAACAACATACTTTAAAAATACGAACCGAGAGGAAGTAGGTCTCTTTTTCGCGAAGCTGGGACAGCAGGAGGAAGGGTGAGATTTTAGCTCTGAGCTCTGACCTCTCGGCTTTCTCTTTTACATTGTTTCTGTGTTTCTTATTTAATAAGACGGTTGGTTACATCTACATCTGGCGCCCAACGTGACAAGAATCCATTAAAAACTGCTTGGCTTGGCGGCAGGTCCGCTTTCCCGTAAGGGCGGCAGGCGGCCCGCGGCGGCGGCGGCGGCCCGCGGCGGCGGCGGCAGCGGCGGCACACGGCGGCCGGCGGCGATCGGCTTCTTAGTCCGAGCTGCTGGCGTCCTAGTCCGGGTAGCAACTTCTAGCCCGGGCCTAGGTCTGTGAGCAGCTTGCCTAAAGCCGGTGCTACAAACAACTCAGACCTGCCCTGCCGAACAGGGCCCTGCCTGTAAAGCCAACGCACGTGGTCGGAGCTTAAGGAAGCCAGACCCAAGCCTTGACTCGGCACAAGAGGGAAAACGTGGCTGCATTTAAGCTTTAGCCGGCTACGCTTTCTTGTGCGTTCTCTCTTTCCTCTCTCTCTCTCTCTCTCTCTCTCTCTCTCTCTCTCTCTCTCTCTCTCTCTGGATTTACACCTGGGACACTAGGTGGCTGCTTTGAAAATCCCCTCGGATTTCTACTGTTCTACGCAGATTTGGTAAGTCATAATATATCAGATATTTTAAAGGAAACTATCTAAAAGAGAATTTTTTCCACATTAAAAAACAAATGGGTTTTATGTGTACATTGGAAGAAAATTGGTTTTTGTTCGAAATTTTAGGCAGTCTGGCAATGGAACAACTATATAATATTAGTATTGGTGGAATTATGCACCTCATCACTATAATAATCCACATTTTAATATTTAAAAAGATAGTCAATTTAAGTGCCAGGATAACAGCGTTAGAAGAACTTGTTAAACCTGTAAAAATTCAGACAGAAGAAATTAACAGTGAAGTTGTTTCAAGTCGGGATCATAAGGTTGCAGAAAGAAAGCCTGTTTTCACACAGTCACCCTTAATTTATCCTGTAACAGTACAGCAGATGCCTGATCAAATGGCTACACAAAATACTTGGGCTCCAATTGAAATGTTGGATTTAAAAAGGTTTAAGGAGGCAATAGTATCTTATGGCATGCATTCCCCATATGTAAAGCAAATGTTAAACACTTGGTCAACATATAATAGGATAGTACCACAGGACTGGCGGGACCTCGCACAAGGTGTTCTGGAACCCAGCCAGAGACTTCAATTTCTGACTTGGTTTAAGGAGGAGGCTAAAAACATAGAGAAACAATGGAGGGATAAAGGAGTACAAGTTTGCCAGGATCAGCTTATGGGCGAAGGCCAATATGCTTCAGCACAAGCACAATGTTTATATGATGTCCAAACCCTAATTTTATGTCGAACGGCAGCCTTGAATGCATGGGACAAAGTTGAGGAACCAGGAAAAAAATCTGAGTCATTTACAAAGGTGAAGCAAGGCCCAAAAGAGTCTTTTAAGGACTTGAGATAAACCCTAAACTTTGGCATTATACACAGACTGGATAATGAAGGATATAGTTACCTCTCCTAGAATTTGACAATTAACCTAAAATTTTTCTTTCAGGATAAAGAAAACTTCGCCCATACCCAGCAGGAAGCAATTTTAAGAATACGACGCCCACATTCCCAAAGAGGTGGTGTGGGGCGGGTGGTTTTTTGGTCTTTTTAATGGGTTCTGGGTCTGGGATAATTTTCAGTATTTAGGGGGGTTGGTTACAAGTTATTGTCAAGGGTTAGGAAAAAGGCTAAGCAAAGGAGATTAGATTTAAGGTTCTTGTTTAAAAAAAAAAAAAAAAGAAAGAAAGAAAGAAGGAAAGAAAGAAAAAAAAAAGAAAGAAAAGAGAAAGACAATTACTAGTTTTAAATACTTTACATTGGATTGAATTGTTTTATATTGTACACAAATTTGAAACTGATATTGTTAGAAAATGCTATATGTATATTTCTAATTGTATTTATTCCATCCATTTAACAATGTAATGCAAATTTCTGATCCTTGAATGTTATTATTATCAACTATTAGGATATAAAGAAATGAAAGCTAGTAGTTAGACATTATCATAGAACTTGTAGTCATATTAGATATGTTTTAAAAATTGAGCAGAGATGTTTTAGACAGGTCATCTTCAAACCCTTCAGAGATCTACAGAATATGGCATTTAAAATGTTTTAATAACTTAGAAAATTTTTCTTTTTTGAGACATGTCGGCTCCTGGCAGTACCAATCTACTTTAGAGAAAATATGGGCATTGAAGAAACTGCATATGGAGTCAACTTTCATTCTGGCAAAAGTTAGCCACTGGACAACAAAGTATCCTCGAATCAACAGGACAAAATGGACAGACAGATCACGAAACAAGGGACTACTGATTCTTGCCAAAACAAGTGTGGTTATGGCTTTATCAAAAGGCATCTTCTGAGGCCAGGACAATATGGCCCCATCCCTGAAGTGGCCTTCGCATCCGGAAAAGGTACGGTGCCCTTTTCTTCGAAGGCAGCTTAACAGGCAGAGGGCCGATGGATTCTGTTGTACAATGGAACAGCAGCTGAAAGCTCATGCCTCTCAAAAGTAGACTGGCATTTAATAGAGGGATGTGGAGAAGAAGGGGATGCTGAGATGAAGCCATATATACACAGCCAAGAAGAATGGACAGCTGAATTAAAAAACTGTCAACAATTTCCAGAATTTAAAATCCTGAATCATGACAGGACACTAGTGGAATTCAGGTGTTTCTGGTACGTGGACTGCTCTCACCCAATGTGAGGTTGAACTGTTGACCTTGTGTACATCCTACTTCACAAATGAGTCTGTCAGATACACTAAGCCTATAGGCTGAAGATGATGCCCCAACACTGCGGAGAAACCTCAGGTGACTGCCCAGGCAGCTGGCTGTTTCTGTCAACTCACAAAATTTTTTTGGAAGTTGCTTGCATGCACTTCCTGTTTTTATTTTTGTTAGCTAATATTATTCCCTTCTTGGGTCTCTGAGGGAGTTGAAGATTAGTTAGTTATGGTTGAAGATTAGTTAGTTATAGTTGAAAATTAATTAGGATAGAAAGTACATTAGATACATCTTGGAATTATCAAAATAGGATAGATAATGGAATTATTTTCTCTGATTCGTCAAATACCTGTTTAGGTATTTATTACTTGTATATATTGTATATAGTTATTGTACTTTTGTATATAGTTTTTCTTTTGTTAGTCATAACCTTTTGCTTTTTTTCTTTTTATTAAAATAGAAAAGGGGAAATGTGGTGGTAATCTAATTGTATTGAAATATTATTTTGATTTGTACTGAAATATTAATTTGATTGTATGTTAATAAATAAAGTTGTCTGGGGGTCAGAGCTATTAGAGCCATAGCAAGAGTGTGGCGGTGGTGGCACACGCCTTTAATCCCATAGATATCTGTGTGTTCAGGGTCAGAGCTATTAGAGCCATAGCAAGAGTGTGGCGGTGGTGGCACACGCCTTTAATCCCATAAGATCTCTGTGTGTTCAGGGATACAGCCAGCATTGGAGACATATGCCTTTAAGACCTAGGGGGCTGTACATTCAGACAGTGACGAGGCAGTCATGTGTTTGGGTTTACAACCAATGAGAAGGCAGAACAACATACTTTAAAAATACGAACCGAGAGGAAGTAGGTCTCTTTTTCGCGAAGCTGGGACAGCAGGAGGAAGGGTGAGATTTTAGCTCTGAGCTCTGACCTCTCGGCTTTCTCTTTTACATTGTTTCTGTGTTTCTTATTTAATAAGACGGTTGGTTACATCTACAGGCCTTCCCTTGGGATCATATTGGTGGCTACCATAATTGTCATCATAGAACCTTCATCCAGTAACTGATGGAAGCAGATGCAGAGATCCACAGCTAAGCACTGGGCCAAGCTCTTGGAGTTCAGTTGAAGAGAGGGAGGAGGGAATATATGAGCAAGGGGGGTCAAGATCATGATGGGAAAACCCGCAGAGACAGCAGCTGACTTGAGCTAGTGGGAGCTCAAGGACTCTGGACTGACAACTGAGGAACCTGCATGGGATGTGGGCAACAGTTGTGTAGCTTGATCTCTTTGTGGGACCCCTGGCAGTGGGACCAGGATTTATTCCTGGTGCATGAATTGGCTTTTGTTGGAGTCTATTCCCTATGGTAGGATACCTTGCTCAGCTTTGATACAGGGGGGAAGGGCTTGGGCCTGCCTAAAGTTGGTGTGCCAGATTTTGTTGACTCCCAAAGGGAGGCCTTATCCTCTTTTAGGAGTGGATGTGTGGTGGGATGGGGGGAGATGGAAAAAGAGCAAGAGAAGGGGAGGGAGGGGGAACTGTGGTTGATATGTAAAATGAAAAAAATTAAAGAAAAAATATAAGAAACTAAATATTTACATATGAAAATCTTACATAAGCCTCACCAATAACAGTAAAACAATGCAATGTTCAAATCATTAACCATAATGTTTCATTAAATAAAATATTATTTATTGTCATAAAATACATAAAATCGAAATAAATATTAATTTAATTGTGAATTTATATTAATTCAAAATTTAGGTTATAAAAACATTTAATAGAATGGTAGAATGATGATGAAATAAAATGTAAAGGTGATTATATTAAAGTACAATATTTTTGCACTACATATATGACATTTCATATATTTATTTACAAGAAAAAATACTGGAAAATACAAATGTTATGAAATAAAGTATGTATATTGGTTGCTAATTTTTTCTCATTATATTTAAAAAGTTTATGTAGTCCATACTATTGTACATAACTAATAATAGTGCTCATTCATCAAAGAATTGTTTTCATGTACTCTAGTTCACTGTACTGATTATATGTACATATATATATGTTTTAATACGAATATATTTCAATTGTCCACTTATTGTTTACTTTGAATAACAAACAGGGCAACCTGAATTCATGTTTGAGACTAGTTCTTGCCAATTTTTCTGGCACCATTATTAATGATTTCCTTTCTCTCTCCCGAAAGTATCCGAGGCTGCACAACAAAATATATGGAAGATCATTTTATTTATCATCAATCACATTTGACATTGAAATTCAGTGTTGGTATCATCTTAAATGATACTGTTAGCTGAACAATTAGGGAGTTTACACACATATTGCATTATCATTCAAACTAAGATTTGTCACTTATAAAATATATGATGTACCATTCCTGCAAACAACTGTAAACTATTTGTAATGCCCTACAGGGGTATGAGTTCGAATAGAAGTCTGTAATACTGTTCAAGAAGAGAACAAGGGCAAGGGAGACATTATCGGTCTTCCTAACTATAGTGAAGGATAACTGAATCCAGGATAAAGCAAGGTCTGACTTATATAAAAGTAAATGCAATCTCATAGCTATAAATGCTTTCAGAGACCCTGTGGGCTATGTTAACTTGCCTCATTGTACTCTAAGGTGAACAAAACTGAGAAAGTAAAGATTCCTTTGCAAGGTGGCAATTGTTCTCATTCTCATTCTTTGTAACCACAAAGAAGTCCATTTTTTCAGTTGTATCCTGTTATGTTTTTCCCTTTTCACCTTCACACTAACCTCCTGCAACTGCTGCCTCTGTTGTATCTTGAATTCAGCAAACTACTATTTTCAATGGCTCCATCTTTCACTAACACTTCAAAAGCTTGTATGCTATTTCTATCCTTGGGAGTTTCACTAATAGAAGAGATGATTTGGTAGAATAGAAGCATAGTAATGAAATTACTCTTTCTTTCAAACCTCTGTTTTCCCATGCTCCTTTGCTGTGTGGGGTAATATTGCTTGTCCTGGTGCTAATTTATAAACAACAAAAGCACTATTCAATCAAGTTGAATTATAAGACATCTGTCAAAATCAGTACCTGTGATGACTCAGACAGCAGGTTAATAAAATTAATTTTTCCTAAGGGTTTCAGACAATTGAGAGTTATTATCTTCTCCCATCATTTTCATTTATCTGGCTAGAAAGAACTCAAATGTTCAAGGTCGGTAGCTAGTGGAGAGCACTGACTGAATGGCTATGATGTAATTATGAGAGCAGCCTAGAGTATCCTATTATTTAGCAAACAAAAGTAGAACATGCAGCACCCCACGTAATTACTGGTCCATCTTCACTAAAGAACCTTAGCCTGATTCCCATTGCTTCCTGTCACTTCAGAATTACCTTCTGTGAAATTGAAAGTCGGTTACTGAATTTCAATGTACTGGCTACCTGTTACTCTTGCCTCACATTTGATTGCCCTAGAAAAAAGGAAAGTGTGCTTTGTAATTTTCTGTATTTCTCATTTAAATGTTTTCTTAGAGCCCAGATACAACTTCTTTATCATTTAATTTTGCCAAATACAAATAGATTAGATATTGTAACTATAATTCTTGCTTGATAATTGTTCTATTATATGTAATTTACTATGTTAAAATTAAAAACTTCCTTTTTGATTAGACATAAAAGGGCAAATGCTCTGGGACACTAGTTTATTAAAATGCTGATTGGCCAGTAGCCAGGAAGGAAGTATAGGCAGGGTGAGCAAACAAGGAGAATGCAGGGAAGAGGAAGGGTGGAGTCAGGAGTCACCAGCCAGATACAAAGGAAGCAAGATGACAAGGCAGAAAGAAGAAAATGTACCAAACCATGTGGCTAAACATAGATAAGAATTATTGGTTAATTTAAGACATAAGAGCTAGCTAGCAAGAGGCTTGCCATAGACCATACAGTTTATAAATAATATTAAGTCTCTGAATGATTATTTTATAAGTGGCTACAGGACCATGGGGTCAGGCAAGACCAGAGAAAAATTCTGACTACAAATATCTCTTTTCACAATGACTTTTCACGTACTACCCAAATTAAGTAAAACATACAAACAGTGTTAAATAAAGCACCACATGGTCTGCAGTGACTCATTATATTCCAGACTAACCATGAGCTTGATAGTTAAAGGACTTTCCTGTAAAAATCCCACTGTTCCTAGCATGTCACCACTAGTGACTCAAAATTTACTCCATCAAAATAAAACTATCTGGAGAAATTTTATCATCTCCAATAATAGACTAAAGTCCTGAAATGAGTAAGTTCTTATTCAGAAAAGAACTGTAGGATCTAGACCTAATATAGAAAAGCAACTGTCTGGAAATTTACAAAGCATTACCTAATGATCCTAAAGATTTCATTGCATTCTCTTCTAACACTCCCTTTTCATATCTAACTTCACTAATTTGGGCTTTTCTACCCTTCTTTTGGTGAGTTTGTCTATAAAGTTTCTCAGTCTTTACCTTTAAAGAAAAATAATTTTTGTTTGATTTTTTATATACTGGTCTATTTTCATTTAGTTAATTTATACTGATATCTTTTTTGTCTCTTGCCATGTAACAATTCAGATTTATTTTGTTCTGTTTTTTTAAGATTTATACTTATTCATTTTTAATTATATGTACATGTGTGTATGGACACATGCATGTGAGTTCAGGTGAAAGAATAGGGGCCCAATCTGTTTTAAATATTTGTCATTATGATAGCAATATCTTCATTGATTTCTAGGAAACTAATAAAAACAGGCTTATACACCCCTAAATTCAGAATGCCTTATGAACCAATCAAGCTTTTCAATTAGTTTTTCATTTGAGAAAATGGAGATAACAATGTTATTTTTGACCACTTCAAATTTTAAATCAATATTACCAATTAGCAATCCATCTGTTATAATGAATTGTATCCACTTTTCATTATTAGAGGTTCATGTAACCTATTTTTTTCTAACATCTTATTTGTTCAAATCATCAAATTTCTATGATTATATGTTCACAGTTGATGCTTCTATCCTGAGAAATATTATTTTGCTAATTATTTCAAATTTAGATTCACAACAAAGTTCACTTACAGACTGGTTCAATTTATTAAAAATTATTCAGTCAATAAGTTACTTTTGTATTTGTTTTTTCCATTTTATTGATCTATTCTTTCCCAGTTTCATGTATATATATAAATGTATACTATTCACACTCAT
This sequence comes from Peromyscus maniculatus bairdii, assembly GCF_049852395.1. Classification (NCBI taxonomy): domain Eukaryota; kingdom Metazoa; phylum Chordata; class Mammalia; order Rodentia; family Cricetidae; genus Peromyscus; species Peromyscus maniculatus. The sequence goes on from NC_134875.1 coordinate 14,890,634, forward strand.
CTCCCACCCTCTCCTATCCCCTCTTGCCTTCACCACCTCAAGTTCAGCATCCTTCTTCCTCACAAGTCCCCCTCTCAATATCATGCCTTTCTGTTTACTTTTGCTATATGTGTCCCACTGAAGTTAACCAAAGCTGCCCACCTAGGCACAGGAGTGGAGTTATCTGCTAGAGAATGAGGAATTCACCACTGGCTATCCTACTGAAGACAGTGACTCCTCCTTCAACTGCTGTGGGATGTCTTTCTGTATGCTGTGAATATATGTTGTTCTGATTGGTTGATTAAATAAAGCTGTTTGGCCAATGGTGAGGCAGAATAAGGTTAGGTGGTACATTCCAATTGGAGAGAGTGGAAGAAAAAAGACAGAGGCAGAAAGGACGCCAGCCTGCCACCCAAGGAGCAAGATGCCAACAGACCAGTAACACCACAGCCATATGGCAATACATAGATTAATAGAAATGGATTAATTTAAGATGAATGAGCTAGCTAGCAAGAATTCTTAAGAATAGGCCATACAGTCTGTAATTAATATTAAGCCTCTGAATGATTATTTTATGAACAGCTGCAGGACTGTAGGTGAGAGAAATTTGTCCTGACCACAGACAAGCAAGACACAGGAAATCTTTTGAGTATATTCAACAGCCTTCAACTGACGATGAGTAAGCCCATCTGAGCTTCGTCTCCACAAAAAAGATATATTTATTGTAATCTACTGACAATGATGTCAAGAAGAACTGACTAAAATAGTAATTTGGGATCCACTGGAGGAAACTGAAGTGTATGTGAACTGAATGGCAGAAGGTATTTGACCTACAACTATATCTACCTTGTACCTGAAACATAATAGGTATCTTAAACAACTACTGCTCACAGATAAAGAGAAAGAAGGTAAAGAGTAAACTTATGGATTGGAGAATGAGGAAGATGGGAGGATGGGATTAAGGAAGCAGGTCAGAGAAATGGAAGGGTAAGCATCCCCTAGTCCCATCCACAGACACATTTACATATTATTTACATGGCCCTGATATTTGGCTGTAAGAAAATTTCTCCTTTAATTTAAAACTCTATGGTCTTTTAAAAGTAAAATCCTGAAAGAAGCCCAGCTCTAAGCTTAATCATCCCAGTGATATTTATCATATCTTATTCTGAAACAGGACTAGATAAAGTGAAGCAAAATAATTTGGAACACATCAACTGTGTTCTAAACCAAGGATACAGATGCACAAAGTGAATGTGAGAGCATATGCATCACAAACAAACCTAATAATCACTTTCCAAACAAAGAAACTCTTCTTGGAAGTAAGACCTTGTACATATCAGCATGTTGCATATAGGTTAGAGAAATAGTTTCAAATGAAGTTTACAACTCACGTAGAAGTAAGACAAATAGACGACAAGTATTTTAGGAAAGTGCACAAGGATACCACCAATGCATCCCTGAACATTTTCTGGGTGGTATCAATACTTTCTAGATGCTAGCCATATAGACATTCTTGGCTGTTATACTGGCTGGTTTTATATATCACCTTGGCACAAGCTAGAGTCATCAGAGAAGAAAGAGCCTCAGTTGAGGAAATGCCTTCATGAGATCCTGTAGCACGAATCTTAGAAGAGCCAGGTATTGGGGTGAATGCTGTAAGATCAGAGAAGCAAAACAAGCCACAGCCACCTCACATTTCCAATTCCTCAGCTGATCCTGTTTCCTCAGACTGGAAGATTCTGAGTCCTCATCCAAATAGATCTCAGCTGAACTGCTGCTCAAAAGCCTAAAAGCTTAACCAGGTTAGTTCCTGGTTTTCACATCTTATATACCTTTCTGCTTTCTGCAATCAGTTCCTGGGATTAAAGGCTCGCTTCCTGGGATTAAAGACATGAGTCACCATGCCTAGCTGTTTCCAGTGTGGCCTTAAAGTCATAGAGAGCCAGATGGATCTCTGCCTCCCAAGTGATAGGATTAAAAGCGTTTGTGCCACCATTTTCTGGCCCCTATATCTAGTAGCTGTTCTGTTCTCTGACCCCAGATAAGTTTATTAGGGTGCACAATATTCCGGGGAACACAATATCACCACAAGATCCAGCTGTAAGACATCTCAATTAGTGATCAATGGGAGAGGGTCCAGCCCATGGTAAGAGTGGTCCTCCCTAGGCTGATGTCCAGTAAGCAGCACTCCTCCAAGGCCTCTGCATTGGATCCTGCCTCGAGGATCCCACCCTGTTTGAGTTCCTGTCCTGATTTCCTTCAGTGATGAATAGCAATGTCGAAGTGTAAGCCAAATAAAGCCTTTCCTACCCAACTTGCTTTTGGTCATGGTGTTTCATCACAGCAATTGAAACCCTAACTAAAACAGTTGCCTTTCAGAATAATCAATCCTCTCTTAGACAAAGAACTCCCACCACAAGCCAGTTACATCACCACACAGATTTAATACTCTATGTCTCAGCTTGCCTTGCAGCTGATGTGATTAAATTCTACACCATAACATGCAAGGAAACACTATGCAAAGAATATGCTTGATGTTTCCTTGAAGACAGTTAATTTAGTCAATAGGCTGCAACAAAATAGAAATATTGCTATAGCATCTTGGGTAATAAGATGACCTTGAGCATAAAAACATAATGTAAGATAATTGTTGGTTGTTAATAGAATCAAGCCTTCCATTTTTAATACACATACATCACATATAAACAGGAAAAATAAATTTTATCTGCTTTTAGTGATGCAGGCCTATAATCTCAGGTAATAATGAGTTCATAGCCAGGCTATCAAACCCTAATCTCAAAATAAATAAATTTTTAATGGATAATGATCTATCTTAATGGCAGAGAATTTAATTAGAAGATGTGGAGCACTAGGTTCGATTACTAGCATTGCAAAAATCAAAGCTATTAAAAGACTACTTGTCCCAAACAACAAAATGTAATAATAGAAGCAAACAAAAAAATGACAAGGGTTTCTACTGTAGCAGTAATATAAAGGACAGATTTCAGATTGATCTAACATGGCTGCTGGTTGGATATAGAGAGAAGAAAAAGAGGAAGCAAGGATGAGCATGAGGTTCAGCTTAGAGGACTGAGTGAGAGAAGTAGATAACAGTAACCCTATACAAACTTTCTAAAAGATATGGCTTGTGCTATATAGAAGTGGATGAATTCAGCAGATAACAGGCTGGGGTTCAGTTACTTGTGTGATACCTATGTAGGCAGACCATTCTGTTCCACCAGCCAGCTCCCAAATAACCACACAGAGACTTATTATTAATTATAAATGCTCTGCCAATAGCTTAGGTTTGTTGCTAACTAGCTCTTACAATTTAAATTAACTTATATTTCTTATCTATAATCTACTACATGGAGTGGTACTTTTTTTTCAACATGGCATGTTCATCTCCTGTTTCCTCTGTGTCTGGCTGATGACTCCGTCTTTCTTCTTCCCAGCATTCTTTTAGTCTGGATCTTCTGCCTAACCTCTTCCTGCCTAGCTATTGGCCAGCTGGCTCCTTATTAAACTAATTAGAGTAATACATATTCACAGTGTACAAAAGGATTATTCCCCAGCATTCCCCCTGTCTAATGTCTAAATAAAAAGGAAGGTTTTAACTTTAACATAGTAAAACTATATATAACAAAAACAATTATCAAGTAAGAATTACAGTTACAATATCCAGTTCATTCATATTTGACAAACTTAGAGAAAATACTCTATTATATATTTTATCTTTGTGATTCTAAAGTTTTATACCTAATTTACTTTTTATCATAACTATGGAAAACTATAAGTCTAACTGTTTAGTCTTTAGCATCATCAACAACCCCAGAAAGATGTAATACTACCTAATGACAGGAACAACTGGCCACCTGAACAGTCACCCAAAGTTCCTCTGTAATTTGGGGGCATCAACTTTGGCCTATATGTCTAGCATACCTGACAGACATTTCTGAAAAAGAGGGAATTTTGAAGGACTTTCCTACATTGGCAGTTGTTCTGTTTTTTTGTCCTGCTTGTCCAATTTGGACAGTATTCTTTGAGCTTGATGCTATTTTAGATGCAGAATTCCGTGGAAACTGCAATAGAAGTGGTCTGAGATGTTGGATCACCAAGGCCATTCATTTTTATTGGTGTCTGTTCCCCTTGCTTTGAAAATACATAAACTTTCAAAGGTAACATACATATCTGCATTAATACAAGTATAGACTGTGTGTTGTGCACGAGTTAGCCAAATATTACTTTTTGTTTTATATTTGAATAGGTTAAATATATGTTATGTGTCTTGTAGTTTATGTCTTGTCTTTATATCTGTAGCCAGGATTTTCAGGGGAGTCTTTCCTAATTAAATGTGATCATTTTCAACCTTGAATGAATCCATAGCCTTTCATTTTCTGGGGGGGAAATCATAACCGCTTCACCAAAACAACACATCTTTTGACTTCTGTTTTGAAGTCAAATATTTTTAAAATATATATGTTGGATTAATCCAGCAGCTTCCATAATCCAGTGCCTATTGCTCATTCATCAGCAATCAAAAAACATACAGAATTCAGACTCCCCATGTATTTTCCATCTTTATGTGGCTTTTTTTTCTATTACCCTATTCCTCTTTAAGGAATTTATTATTTTTAAACTATTTTTATTCTATGATTGTCTATTTCCTTTCTCTTTTCTTTCACATGCATTTGTACATTATTTCCATGTTGGGCACCATTTGTAGACAGATTTTTCTGTCCCACCAGCCAGTTCCCAAATAACCACAGAGACTTGTTATTAACTATAAATGCTCAACCGATAACTTAACCTTGTTACTAACCACCTCTTACAACTTAAAATAACCTATATTTCTTATCTATACTCTACCACATGAAGTGGTACCTTTTTTAGTATGGAATGTTCATCTCCTATTTAAGAGATCTTAAAATAAGACAGATTTTTCAAAGTACAAAAATAGTAAATGGCAAAGAAATGTCTTAGATAAGTTGTGGGAAATGTGGTAAGATGAACAAAAAGGAATACAAGGGGATTCCATGAAAATAATTAAAGAGTATACAATGTTAGAGGAATGTAAGAAGAGAGTAAAACCACAAACTTCAAGTAAATAGTTTGTCATAAATGGAATGATGAGCAAAGAAGAAAACAGAGCACTGTGGAATAGAAACTAAATGGAATATTGAGGAAGGACATGAACCCTTTGGGCAAACTGCTCATGGGCAGGGAATGCACATGAACATCATTCTTTAAAGTGGGGTTTGATCTGTTGATTTAAATTAGCCTAGAGAGTGGGGCAGATATAACAGGATTCTAGTTTTAATCCTGCAACATAAGAGGACTCACAGGCTTGGGTTTTTCCTCTCATGTCACTGCAATAAGCATACATGAGCACCCTCTGAAGTAGCTGTTTCTCCTTCAACCTGTATCTCATAAGGAGGTACATGGAGCAGTCTGCCAAGCTGTTAAACCAAGAAAGCAGAGATCCCTAGTCAACTTAAGACATGAAGTTGAGGGAATATTGAACTTCATTACTGTGGCAGTTCTTAATTCAGACAAACTGAGAAAAAACTATAGAGATATATCCTTTAAGGATTCCAACTGAAACTAAAAAGAAGAGAGATAGAAAGATGATCATGAGGAGGGCCTTGAGGCTCACAGAGTCTATGAAACTGCCTTAAGTTATCAACAATGGAATTAGAAAACTAAGACTTGAAATCAGAATGGTCTGGTTCCAAACCTATGTTTTCTTGCTCCAGAAGATTATGTGTCTCAGAGGAACCAACCAATCACATTTGCAGAATTCTGAGTGGAGAAAACCTTCTAACCAGTGGAAAAGAAAGTCTTCCTGCATCAGAAACCAAAACTTGTATCCTAAAGCTAGTAGTATATGTAGAAGTCCAATTTGTAACATAAACAACTTTTCTAAAAGAGCCCCAAATTCTTTTCTTAGACTAACAGATATATTTTGATAAAACATGAAAATATAAGAGTTTTTAGGGATTAGCAAGATGGCTCAGTGGAGAAGAGCACTGACTGCTCTTCCAGAGGACCCAGGTTCAACTCCTAGCACCCACTTGGCAGCTCAGAACTATATGTAACTCCAGGTTCAGGGGCATCTGACACCTTCACACAGACATATTTGCTGGCAAAACACAAATGTTCATGAAATAAAATAAATAAAAAAAATTTAAATAACGTTTTTAGAATCAGACCAGTTGGAGTATAAAGCTCTGATTGCAATTTGGTTGCTATGGATGCTTCTACCATTGGCTTAAACCTTGAATCCCTAGTTAGATTGTTTCTTCCCATCTACACTTTGAGTGTTATTTCTTCTTGTCTTTCCAGCGCTTTCAAGTGTATAGAGTTAAGTTGTTAATATGAAATGCTGTGAAATAATCTTTTTTGCACACTGTGATGAAGTGTCACTGTGATTGGTTTGATTAAAAAGCTGGATGGCCAATAGCTAGGCAAGATTTCCAGGCACAAAGGACACTGGAAAGAAGTAAGACAGAGTCACCTGCAAGACTCAGAGGAAACAACACAAGCATTACAAAGTAAAGGTAACAGAGCCACATAAAAGAATGTAGATTAAAAGATATGGGTTAATTTAAGTTAAAAGAGCTAGTTAGGAATAAGCCTAAGCTATCAGCTGGGCTTTCATAATTAATAAGAATCTGTGTCATGATTTGCGAGCTAACTGGTGGGACAGAGAAATATACCTACAATGAGATCCTGCCAAGTCTTTGGGGTTTTGTTTTTGTTTTTGTTTTTTAATATAGGTTCTTAGTGCTATAAATTTGCCTCTTAGAACTGCCTTCATTGTGTTGCACAGGCTTGAAGATGTTATGTTTTCATTTTTATCCAATTCTTAAAAGCTAATCATTTCCTTCTTTATTCCTGTCTTGACCAGATTTTTATTCAGTAATATGCTGTTTAACATCAATGAATTTCTATACTGTCTGCTGTTTGTTTTGTTGTTAACATGTAACAAAAGCCTCAATTGTCTATATATCAATTTATTAAGTGGTTCTATGGGGAAAACAGACTCATTGATGCAAAATGAAGCAACGCCATTGCCTCTTCGTCTCTTAGGGAAAGACGGGGAAAGCTCCAGATCACTCTACCATGTTCCAGGAAGCCTTCCATGTCCAAGAGATAGCTCGTGACCCCCTCTCCCTTCCCTTTTAAGAAGTCACATTGGCAGGCAAGAAGCACCACCTCTATCAGGTCAGATTGTCCAAGGTCAAATACCCACTACACTTCCCTTTTTTGTCTACATTAAACTGTTCTAAACCTAATACAAAACTATATACAATAAGAACAATTATCAGGTATTGTCCAGGAGAAAGAAAGGGTAATAACATAAATTTAGGTGGTCAGACAGGATACAAGGTGTTTCTTCCATTGTCCTATATCTGTTAAGACTTTCTTTGTGTCCTAATGTTTGGATGATTTTGTAGAAAGTTCCATGGACTGATGAGATGAATGTGTAAAATCTATCTTGTTCTTTGTTTGGGGGATAAATGAACTTGGGTAGCCTCCCCATAGTAGCTGCTCAACGTTGGCTCCTTCTTCCTCTGATGAGAAGAAAATTGATGAGCTGTTATCTATATTTAATTGGAATTAGGGAACAACAGCAAAGTGTGGTGATACTTTGTGCTCTAACAAATAAAGTTTGCCTGGAAATCAGAGGGCAGAACTAGCCATTAGTTAACCATAGAGGCCAGGCAGTGGTGGCACACACCTTTAATCCCGGCACTTTAGAGGAGGAAACAGGAAGTGATATGGCTGGTCAGAGAGAGGAAGTGACAAGGCAGGGTAGAGACAGGAGCTCCCCCGTTTCAGGCTGAGGAATTAGCAAGGAAAGAGGTGGCTGTGACTTGCTCCTTTGTCTCTCTGATCTTTCAGCAGTAACCCCAATATCTGGCTCTGGGTTTTTATTATTAACCTCAATTAGAATTTGCACTACAGCAAAGGCCTGAGTTTTGAAATTTTCTGAAGTTTTTCATGTAGCACAAATTGGCTTTCTCTCCAAGTAATGAAATGCTGCCTCTTAAACCTTACTGTAAACAAGTGTACATTGTCTCCTTCATGTTTATTGCACCAAATGTATATCTTTACTTTCAAAATGCCTTATCCTTCTGCAAGATTTCTGAGCCACCTTATCCTTCTGCAGTGTTTCTACTGACACTACATGATGGGTAACATGAGTGAGGGCCTGAAGAAGGATCCCATTTACTCTGCCCCCTGAGTCCTGCCATATAAACAGCCTAAGAGATGAATATAAACCAAAGGATAAAAATGAGAGGAAGAATAATTTTCATTGATCTTTTCTCTCAGAAATTTTCTCTTTCCTTTAGTTCATCAGGGGTCATGTTGAGGATAGCAGTGGAAAAATACATGACTTCACTGTCACCTGCTTTTTATAACATATCTATAATGTCTACCACCTTCCCTTCTTACTAGGTAATCAGAAGAAAAGCACAAAGGTAACTGATTAACATAGCAATCTATAGGTCAAGCATAGAAAATAATAATGGTTCTAGGAAGGCTATAATAATAGTAATAGTGCAGTAGGACAACAATAGCTGACACTCTTTGAGCTTTTCCAGTGTGTCAGGTAGTACACTATGGCCATTACATGGGATAAGACCGTGAACCCTCAAGTTCATACTACTAAGTAGTCATTAATATTATTCATATTTCACAAAAAAAGGAAAATGTCTCTTACTTAAACAGTATCCCAATGAAGTAGTTCTAGAATATCTACCAGTTTTTAGCCTCATATATTTTGATGCTGTATTGCCAGTCACATACAAATTAAGGATAGTGTCTTACTTAGTCTGTTCAGGCTGCTATAACAAAATACCAGAAATTAAGTTACTTAGAAACAGCAATTTATTTCTCCCAGATATGAAGAGAGGCTGAGAATTCCTGGGTTTAAACTATGGCAAATCTGTTGTCTCCTAAGTATCTTACATCCTTCTTAGCTGATTTCTATCTTTCAACTATGTCCTCACATGGTAGGAAGAGAAAGGATGTCTGTAGGTTCTTGATTATAAGGGCACAGATCCCATTCAAGAGGGCTCTGCCCTCCTGATGGGGCCACCCTCTTAAGAATCACATCTTTTGTTATTATATAATATCTTCATTTATCTTTAAAATCTTCCTTTGCTGAGAAAGTTTGTTCTATGTAAAATTAAGAGTGATACTCCCACTACATTGTGATGGGTGGTGTCAGGAAACTTTATTTGCAACATATAAGTAAAAAATTTTCAAGTCACATCCTACATCTACTGCATCATGATCTACATTTTAATGAGATTTCCAGGTGATTAATTGGCACATTATAATTTGAAAAGCTCTAGTATAGCACAAGTTTTAGGAGAAGGAATTTTTATTCAAACTCCCATTTGTCTTAAGCAAAATTCTGTTAATTACAAATTCTGTGATCTTTGGACAGATTCCTCAATTGACTGACACTTCTTCCTCAGATATAAAATACAATAATAACAACACCTCTTTTAAAGGGCTGTTGAAAAGATTGACACTTGAGAGATTGTCAGTAAACAAATGATAAGTTCTAAACTGTTACCATTCTCAGAGGGTCCTGCAAGGCTGAGCCAGACAAAGCCAAAGATGCACCATCAACTCAGCATACAAGAATGAATCCAGTCTGGATGCTACCAGCCTAGGCAAGTTACTTAACTACATAAGGAAAGCTTAGATCACAAACTAAACCAAAAAGAGCAGAATTGAAAAGCACGGGAAAGATAGTATGACAAGAATAAACTGAAAAATGAAAGCCAGCAAAAGAATTGAATTAAGAGGGGAGTATGATTCCCTGTGCAAGGGAGTTCTCAGTTTCAGCCCAGAATGGGGGTGGTGGGAGGAAGGGCAGATGCTATAGCAGTATTCCTACAGTTTTCACTGGGCCACCTCAGAGGCTGCTCCTTAAAGGCAGAGAATGTGATTCACCAGCACCACTCCCAAATGCCATACACTTTTTAAGAGATATTTTAAAGACGTAGATCTATCTCATCTATTGTATACTTGTTCAATACCAATGATATTTACAAAAAAATAGTATGGTGGGTGCAAAAGGAAGAGTTTTTACCAATTTGGGCACATTTACATTTTTATTTCTACATAGAATGCTCGAGGCTTGGGCATCATTAAACAGAAATCCTTTCCTGTATGTTCAGTCCAAGAAGACAGTATCCCCCAACTTGGTAGACTCAAAGGGATTTATCCTTCCTAAATGATAGGAGAGTAGCCTCATTGGTTTGTCTTTTTGCAATAACATTCCCTGCGGGTTAATATGTGCTATCAATATGACAAAAAGAAGAAAAGCCTTTAAATAGCAGCCTGTGCTTCTCTTTGATTTGTCTCCTGCAGAAGTTGATTTACTGTGTGTTTCTTCCATCTGGCAGGAAGCTAATCTGAATATGAATCAACCCTTGCAAAAATAACCCCAGGAAATCTTAGACATTCATAACTTCCCAAAGTTTTTTTTTTCTTCTTCTTCTTCTCCTTCTTCTTCAACAATAGCATTTTTGTCATTCTTTCAATTGTACAAAGTTTTTTCAATTGAAATGAAGTTTGAGTATTTAAGGGGCGGTCTCACCTCATCTTGAATGCCTCCTTCACAGTTATGGATTCACAGTGCTTGTCGTCTACATATTTGCACCTTAATGAGTAAGTGCTGTTATCCCCCAAAAACTTTAATCAGATTAATGTGATGTTCACAACTTGTTAAGCAGTGACAAAAGAGATCATTCTCAAAGATTTGATTCTTCTTTCCTTGAGCATATTTTGTTTTGTAATAATTCCATTTTCCTCTTGTGCTAGCTATACTAACTAATATTTCTGGTGTTGAGGGAAAATGCAAAACAAAACAGCTCTACATTATAAATCATGATTGGAATTTTTAACAAGTAGCCCCTAGGTAATTTGAAATGTATCCAGTGTGTTTCTTGCAACATGGCACATGTAAAAAAAAAGATAATGTTTATTCAACATATGAGTATAAATGGACAAGGTCTCTTGGAGTGGAAGCGGTAGTCTTAGGGACTCCATCTGTCCCAGACCCCATCAATTCATGCAAAGATAAGGGAATAAATATAGTTATATCTATGACCTCTGTTCAGTATATACAAGATCTGGAAATTAGGAAATCAAGAATGTACCATGTAAAAATAGACACCACATTACTCAGACTGATACATGAGTACTGTTGGCAAAATTCATAGGTAAGAATTATATAACGAAGTTACTCCATTTCATCTGTACCTAACACGTATGACTAACTAAGCCCATTTTTTCATGCTATATGTCACATAATAATAATATCATTAGCCATAGTGATACATATTATAACAATTTTCTCCCATGGGATTATCCATTTTTAAACTCTATGGATTAAATATATTAAATTACTACAGAAATCCCTGAAATCTAATACCTACTAATGTGACTTTTAAATATCCAAAAAAAGCAAGATCTAATTGGTAAGATAACATTGTACAAACTGTCCACTATAAAAATCCAGAGGTAACTATTCACATTCTAGCCAGCTAAATAACATTAACATTCATTAAAGCAGTTTAAAACCTATACATCATGAACTAGTATATAGCAAAGGGTTTCCCATATATATTTGACCATGGTATCTTGTTTCAGCAAAATATTTGTTAAATATCTAGTGTACCTGTTATGTGATATTTTGATTGCATTCTGGTGCTCTCAAGACTGACAATAAAGCCTTTTTTAAAATCAGAAGGTGGAGCTAGCTACTAGCTAACCAAATTAACCATAGAGGTTTTGTAGTACTGAGGACAGATAGACACAAGAAGTATTATGGTGGGGCTGAGAGAGAGTCTCAGCCCTTTTGGATGGAGGGACAAGAGAGAGAAGAGGTCCCTGGTCTTTTCACCACTTCTCTGATTATTTAGGTTCTTACCCTGATATCTGACTCCTTTATTGGTAAAGAATAATTAGATAAAGACATCACTTGGTGTGCCACATTGGGTGCCATTTATAGATGGAGTTTTCTGTGCCACCTGCTAGCTCCCAAATAACCACACAGAGACTGCTTATCAATTATGAAAGCTCAGTCAATAGCTTAGGCTTGTTCCTAACTAGTTCTTATAACTTAACCCATACCTTTTAATCTACATTCTTTTAAGTGGCTTGGTTACCTTTACTCTATACTCCCCATCCTGCTTCCTCTCCATCTGGCTGGCGATTCTGCCTTTCTTCTTTCCAGCATCCTCTGTGCCTCTTACCTAGCTAATGTCTGTTTAGTTTTTTATTAAACAAATCAGAGGTGCCTTGGCAAAGACACGTCTTCACAGTGTACAAAAAGTATATTTCACAACATTATCCTTGGCTGGCTTGTGTACAACATATAGGCTGTACTTGTATTAATGCAGATATGTATGTTACCTTTAAAGTTTGCATATTTTCAGAGCAAGGGGCACAGACACCAATGAAAATGGGTGGCTCAGGTGACTCAGCCTCTCAGAATGCCTCTGTTACAGTCTCCTCAGGGCTCTGCATCTAGAACAGCACCAAGGCTGCTGGGTGAGATGGTCTAGCCTCACAGACTACTACAACCAGGACTATAGATAAGCCTTACACTTTCCTATTGCACAGAGACTAGGCAATAAAATATAAAGTTAGCTCTCCCAGGACTTGACCATTTTCCCAGTTTCCCCAGGGTCTCCCAAAGATTCCAGTGCTTCCAGACAAGAGGAAGTAGCCGAGAGAACATGATGCCCACATTCCCAAGAGGTGCGGTGGATTGCTTTTGATCATTTGATGGGTTAGAGATGTTTATCATCATTTAGGGAGGTTGGTTACAAGTTGTTGTTCATTGTCAGGAAAAAAGCTAAACAAAGGAGTTATGTTCAAGGATCTCTTTCTGAAGGAAAAAGATGAGATATAGCATAAAAATGATGACATAAAGGGGTGGATTGTTGAGTCTACTTTTAAACAACCTCTAGTCTCAAATATTTTACTTTGGTATGGATTTTGTATATTGAAACAAATTTAAAATTGTTTTTGTTAGAACATACTGTACATATATTTCTACTCTTGTTTAAGGTATTTTACCTATGTAGCTCATTTAACAATGTAATATAAATTTCTAGTCCTTGAAAGTTATTATTACATACTATTTCAGATAATAAAGAAATTCAGGTTAATAGTTACTCACCTATTACAATCAAACTTGTAGTCACATTAAACATGTTTTCAAGGTCAAACAGAGGTACATTTTAGATAGACAGGTGGTATTCAAACACTTCAGAGATCTACAGAATGGGGCATTTAGGATGTTTTAATAGCATAAGGTTTTCTTATAACAATGAGACATGTCTGCTCCGGGCAGTACCAATCTACTTCAGAGAAGATATGGGCATTAAAGAAACTGAATATGGAGTTCACTTTCACTGCGGCAAAAGTTAGCCACTGAGCAACAAAGTGCCCTCACATTGGCTGCTGACAGTATGCTATCCAAATTGGACAAGCAGGACACAAAAGAAAGCAACTGCCAAACTTTGTCAAGACAAAGTAAGACAGTCCTTCAAAATTCCTGCTTCACAGAAAAGTCTTTCATATTTTCTAGGCCTATAGGCTGAAGATGGATGCCCAAACATTACAGAGGAACCTTGGGTAACTGTCAAACTAGTTAGCTGTTCCTGTCATTTCTATAGTTTTGGAGTTGTTTGCTCTGCACTTTATGGTGATATTTTATTTGTACTGAAATGTGATTTTATTTGAATGTTAATAAATAAAGTTGCCTGGGGGTCAGAGCTATAGCATGCCATAGCAGAAGCTGGGTGGTGGTGGTGCACGCCTTTAATACCAGCACTTGGGAGGCAGAGCTAGGCAGAGCCTTTAATCTCAATACCAACCATAGAAGACCTGGAGGTCTGTATAGATGGGCAGTGACGAGGAGGTCGTGTGGTTGGGTTTACAACCAATGAGAAGGCAGAACAGAAAGTCAGTAAAAAGGACAAACACACAGAAAGTAGCTCTCTTGCAGAGGAGGACAGCAGCAGCAGTGAAGGGTAAGGTTTTTAGCTCTTATCTGACCTCTTGGGCTTTTGAACTTTGCAATTGGTTCTGTGTTTCTTATTTAACAAAATGGTTACATCTATAGCACTTCCAATTTATTCAAGTAATATTTTATCCTTTTTGGGTCTCTGGTAGAGATTGAAGAATAGGTAGTTATAGTTTTCCTTGTTACAAAAGTCAGAAAAGAAACTTACACAAGAAATGTAAAGAACATAACAATGAGAGACATAAAAGCTTAAATTGTTTATCTAAGAAGATGTTTTTTAGGTCTAAAAATATAGTTTTGGGTTGTTAGGATAGAAAGTGAATTAGGTATAAAACTTTGGACTCACCAAGATATGATAGATAATGGAGTATTTTATCTGAATTTGCTAAATGCAAATGGACACCGGACATTGTGAATTCTTACCTGATAATTGTTCTTATTATATATATTTTACTGTGTTAAAGTTAAATCTTTTCCTTTTTATTTAGACAAAAAGGGGGAAATGATGTGGAATAATGTTTTTGTGCACTGTGAAGATGTGTCTTTCCCAAGGTACCTTTTATTGGTTTAATAAAAAGCTAAACAGCCATTAGCTAGGCAGGAGGTGTAGGAGAAACATTCAGACACAGAGGATGCTGGAAAGAAGAAAGGCAGAGTTGCCAGCCAGATGGAGAAGAAGCAGAGAGTACAGAATAAAGGTAAACATGCCACTTAAAAGAATGTAGACTAAAAGATATGGGTTAATTTAAGTTATAAGAACTAGTTAGGATCCAGCCTAAGCTATTGTCTGAGCTTCCATAATTAGTAAGAAATCTCTATGTGATTATTTGGGAGCTAGCAGGGAGAACAGAAAAATCTGCCTACATGGAACACATTTGATTCTGTAAGATCTACACTGGCCATTCATTTTACTACATTTCTGAGATCATATGTCCTATAACTCCACTTCTTTTAAACAAACTGTTATTGTTCTTTCTTAGCTATGTAAGGAAAGAACACAGACATTGCTGTCAGAACAATTTGGGTTAAATACCAGTTCTTATAATTATTACTCACTGTGGGCTTCATTGTTATCAGAAAATGGAAATAGTACCATACACATTATAATTTTGCTTTGAAGATTAAGAAAGCAAACAAATATAACGTCCCAGTACAAAACATGATACATAATAATCCACAACAAAACTTTATCTTCTTCCTAAATGCTTTGGCTCATATCACCACTGATTCAAGTATCTTCCTGTATTTAGTCCCCTTAAGAGTACACTGTTTATAAAGCCTTATTAGATAGAAATGTTTCCCTTCTTCAAACTGAATATTCCCTCAAGGTCCAGAGAACTTTGTTTATACTTCTTTGAAAGGTACATTCTTTTATATTATATCTGATATTGAATAATTGTGACCAATTATCCTCCTTGCTGAATTGTGGAATCTTGTAGGCAGGCAGCATTGTCATGCCTGTCTTTGATGTTTTCCAGAATGAGAACTATTTTAGGCACTTAATAGATGTTTGCAGATTCTAATGAAATCAAAATAGCAAAGCAGCTAGCAGATATTTATTAGGCACCACCCTTCTAGTCTAAAAGCTCCTCAGAGCTGAAGGGATGCTTATGACAGTACATGCAGTAGTTTGTCTACTGATATGTGAAGACAGGCCTAGCAAGACCCATAAGCATAGTTTGCATAAGACAAAGAAAATATTGAGGTTTAAATTGTACAAATTGGTTGAGCAATAAATGTCTTTTATAAAATAAAGGCCTTTTTTATTTTTTGTTTTTTTTAAATTTTATTTTATTTTATTTTACAGTACAATTCAGTTCTACATACCCATGGATTCCCTTGTTCTCCCCCCTCCCGCTTCCCTCCCCTCCTCCCAGCCTACCCCCCATTCCCACCTCCTCCAGGGCAAAGCCTCCCCTAAGGACTGAGATCAACCTGGTAGACTCAGTCCAGGCAGGTCCAGTCCCTTCCTCCCAGGCTGAGCCAAGTGACCCTGCATAAGCCCCAGGATTCAAACAGCCAACTCATGCACTGAGCACAGGACCTGGTCCCACTGCCTGGGTGCCTCCCAAACAGATCAAGCCAATTGACCGTCTCACCCATTCAGAGGATCTGATCCAGTCGGGGGCCCCTCAGCCATTGGTTCATAGTTCATGTGTTTCCATTTGTTTGGCTATTTGTCCCTGTGTTTTATCCAACCTTGATCTCAACAATTCTCGCTCATATAAACCCTTCTCTTTCTCGCCAGTTGGACTCAAACTGAGTTGGTGGTGGATAAGATAATCAATTGTAAACCATAATTTCAAAAATATAACAAATATCATAGAACACTTAGACTCAAATATCAATATGCATAAACATCCCCAACCCTTAAGTTCCCAGTGATTTCAAAGATATACTAAATGTTAAGCTAAGCTACTGAGAAATGTCTGTCATGATAATGTATTTGGTAAGTATGTTTATGTATATTTGGATATCTTATCTTCTTGTATGATCCATACCCAGCACTATATTTTATTCAGATTCTCACACTGAAGTCTTATAAAATAAGATGTATATGAGTCAAATAAAATTATGACCTTTTTCGGGCTGAAGAGATAGCTCAGAGGTTAAGAGCACTGGCTGTTCTTCCAGAGGTCCTGAGTTCAATTCCCAGCAACCACATGGTGGCTCACCACCATCTGTAATGAGATCTGGTGCCCTCTTCTGGCCTGCAGACATACGTGCAGACAGAACACTGTATACATAATAGATAAATAAATAAATCTTAAAAAAAATTATGACCTTTTTCAACTAAAAACTTTATTTTTAAAATTCAAGACGTATTCAAGCAACCTTGTGAAATAAGGTGTTATTCTTCAGTAGGAATGAGAAACTTGGAGAAAATACACACAAAAAATGTTTTCAAATAATGTTGAGACAAAAGGAATTTTTTATACAGGCCCACTCTTTAGTGGTTGCTTTGGTCCTTAACATGGTGTTCTAAAATTGATTTGTCGGTATAAAGCACAAAATTGGTATTGTTAAAAGGATGGGGGAAAGCCCAAGGGGTCTCAACTCTACACAAAAAACTATAGGCAACAGAGGAAAGCTGGCAATAGGAGAGGTGGTCTTCCTCAGAGAAGAATTTACCAAGTGGTTGTCCAGTGCCAAACAGTCAACCCTGAAAGCATTCATACAAGTAGTATTACATGAACTGAACAGATTATATTTAGGAATATACATATATGAATGCAACAACATTTAGTGAAAAAAGAAGCCACAAATTTACAGGAAAGCAGGGAGGGATAAATGGAAAGGTTTGGAGGTAGAAAAGGAAGAAATGTTGTAATTGTATTATAATCTCAAAAAATTTAAACATATTTTTAAAAGTTTAACATGACTTTGATTACCTTCTATAGGAACCAACAATTGATTACCTTCTATAGACAGACAAGTATGAAAACACAGAAAATGGAATGTGAAATATTATTTCAGAAGATAAGATCAAAAAACAGAACCAGAAAATACTCTACTAGTTAATAAGAGATGGCAGTATGATACCAACTGGATGAATATACTATGGCCCTAGGTTAGACATGCAACTTTGAAAGCCCAGGAACATTTCATTAAAGCAAATCTTTGTAGCAAGCCAAATTATAATCACAAGGTAATTAGAATTACTTGGTGAACTAAGAAACAAAAAAAAAAAAAAACTTTTACAGAGGTGTTTCATTCAGGCCAGAGAGAGATATTGAAAAGAGAATGGTTAAAGCCATCTATGACATAGTGGGTAGTGTTGACTAATGAATAGAGACTTCCCTTCACTCATTGAAATAAACTGAAAATGGTGAGATTTAACAGGTGAAAGGGCACAGAGACATATAAATATGCAAAAGAAGCAAAATCTTAGCAAAGGCTAAATCACAGTGTCCACTAGCCCAACATAATTCACAAGCTTATATTCCTCTTTCACTGCACAGTAGGAGGAGAACAGGGAATTTCAGGGAATCAGTAAATGAATTTTAGAGGAACTCAGTGGGCCCCACAGAACAGACAAGTGAGTGTAAATGATTCTCTATGGGAATGAAATGAAGGGCAACAGAATGGGATGAAAGTTGGTCTGGGTTATTTAACAGTCTCCAGTATTTCAGCCCGTAGTGTATATGGGTGTAGATGTCTGTAGTTGGTAAAATTTGGAAAGACTGAAGGCAGCCATGCCTCCTTTTGGTGAAACAAATTAGGTTTAGCATAAGGAAAGTTCTGAATAGGGAGGAGGGAGAAATAAAAGATACAAGGACCTTGATCAAATTGGTCCACACACCTCAAAAATGCTTTATTTGGAAGATAGTGTTCACTGAGCCCCATCTACACAAAGGAACTGAGCTCCATCTACACAAAGGAAGAGAAGATTTTTATTTTGTTTTGTTTGTTTTGTTTTGTTTTTAGTGCGGTGTGTTTTTGAACAGTGAGAACCTGAGACTGGGTAGTGCCAGGGAACTTTAGGCCTCCATATAAACAGACTTACAGCCATAGGATCAAAATGGAAAAGCCTCACATTCAGTTGATGTTAATGACTAAATAGTTTTTCTTTTATGGTAAAGCAAAGGGTGGACTCACCATGTTCTGCTAGAGGCTGTTTGGAGGGAGGAAATAATGAATGTGAGGAAATTAGGAAGCTATTATAAGTGTTTCAGGTAAAATGTCATGCAAATATAAATGATATGACTCAGGACTAAGACCCTCTTTAGAACACTGTTTTTCTAAGAAAATATTTTCTGAATTGAAAATCACTAACTTGATTAAGCATAATTGGTATTTCATGTTCACTATTGAATATACTTGAAAGTTGATACTATCACATATTTTAAAACAAACGTAGGGCAATTATTATGACTATATTAAACCATGTTTAATGCAAGTCAAAATACAGGTGAATATGAATTTTAAAATATAAATGACCAAAGTGATTTTTATAAACTTTTGTTTGAAAGCACAGGTCATATTCACCTGATAAAAATGTAAAATGTCTTGTAATTAAAAACAACCAAGAACACCTACTAGACTCCCCCTCATATTCTCTAATTATTTCACTTCTCTAAGCCCTTTAAAACCTATATTTTTAAAAATCAATTGAGAGGTCACTAACTCCCAATAATTTACAGAACAAAAATAGGTTTAAAAAATCCAATTTTACTTAAATTGCGTGGCAAATAGATATAATTGAGTATGTATCATGTTAATCAAAATTTTAAAACCAACATTATCAAATACTTTCTAATATAAAAATTAAAATGAATACTTTAAGATTAAACCTCAGATTATTTTGTTTAATGTTACAAACATAATTATTAAAAGTATGAAATGAAGGATCAAATAGGGTAAATAACTCTAGACAGTAGAAAGCAAATGTCTTTGTTTTTAGGTTTTTGCTTAAGACTTCCCCAACACAAAAACCAAAGCAAAAGTATACAAATTGGATTCCATAGAGATTAAAAAAAAAAAAAAAAAACTTGATCAAGGAAAACAAACAACTATAGAGAACTATAGAGTGAAGCACACAAAAAACAGATATGGGCATGCTGTGGAGGAACAGCTGTTGGTGTCTGCCCGTGGCCAGCTAGAGGCCGGGGTCTTTGCTTCTGATCACCAAGCCTCTTCTTCAGGAGGAGCCATGGTACTCAGAGTCACTAAGAACACGAAAATTAACACAGAGAATAAGGCCAAGGTCAGCATGGCAGGCGCCAAGCGTGTGCCTGTGGCAATTGCTGCGGCCTCCAAGCCCGGGCTGAGACCAAGAACCTCGCTTGGAGATATTGGTAATAAAGTCAGCAAACAGGTACAGGCATGAGTGTATCTGAAAAAGGAACTAAAAACTTCAGTAACTGGAAAGGTTTCAGCTAAAATCCCACCAAGACTTCTGGAGAAGGTGCCTGTGAGTGAGCCAGAAGTGGAACTTGCCAAGCCTGAGCCTGAGCCTGAGCAGGAGCCTGAACCTGTTACGGAAGGAAAGCTTTCTCCTGAACCTATTTGGGATGATAACCCCTCTCCAAGCCCAGGGGAAACATCTGGATGTGCCCCTGCAGAAGAATATCTGTGTCAGGCTTTCTCTGATGTAATTCTTGCCGTGAATGATGTGGATGCAGATGATGGAGCCAATCCAAACCTCTGCAGTGAATATGTGGAAGACATATATGCCTATCTCAGACAACTTGAGGAAGAACAGTCAGTCAGACCAAAATACCTAATGGGCCGTGAAATCACTGGAAACATGAGAGCCATGCTAATTGACTGGCTGATACAGGTTCAGATGAAATTTAGGCTGCTGCAGGAGACCATGTACATGACTGTCTCCATTATTGACCGGTTCATGCAGGATAATTGTGTACCCAAGAAGATGCTGCAGCTGGTTGGTGTGACTGCCATGTTTATTGCCAGCAAATATGAAGAAATGTACCCTCCAGAAATAGGTGACTTCGCTTTTGTGACTAACAATACTTAACACTAAGCATCAAATCAGACAGATGGAAATGAAGATTCTTAGAGTTCTAAACTTCAGTTTGGGTCACCCTCTGCCTCTCACTTCCTCCGTAGAGCATCTAAAATTGTAGAGGTTGACGTTTAACAGCATACTTTGGCCAAATACCTCATGGAGCTCACTATGCTGGACTATGACACGGTGTACTTTGCTCCTTCGCAAATTGCAGCTGGAGCTTTCTGCTTAGCATTGAAAATTCTCGACAATGGTGAATGGACACCAACTCTGCAGCACTACCTATCCTACACTGAGGAATCCCTTCTGCCTTTTATGCAGCAACTGGCTAAGAATGTAGTCATGGTGAACCGTGGCCTTACAAAGCACATGACTATCAAGAATAAGTATGCAACATCCAAGCATGCTAAGATCAGCACTCTGGCACAGCTGAATTGTACACTAGTTCAAAATTTGTCAGAGGCCATGACAAAGGCATAACTCAAGTGGACTACTACATCTGCAAAATGGCACCATGTGCCACGTGTACATAGTATACAGTGTTTACTTGCTCTTCAATAAAGGTTGACATTTTTACTTTCAAAGCTTACCTCATTTGAATGTGGTTGCTTCTGACTCTAGGATAACAGAAGTTGTCTGAAACATTTAGGAATTTTTTTAAAAACTGCTTTTAGTTTAATGGGATCCAGCTAATGTATATAATTGTAGCCTTTTTGTTTATATACTTCCTTCACTTTATGTGTCCTGATCATATCTTAAGTCGTCCGGCAAAGTCCTCTGCCTCGCTCTGGTTTAAACTACAGATCTACCAGCTTATCCTTCCTTCCACTTTCTATTTCTTCAGGCGGTTGCTGCCCTTCACCACTATCTCTTGAGCTATGGACTTTCAGCTCTGAAACCCAGTTTTCTTGTGTAATTATTTATTTGTTCTTAATTGGCTTGGAAAATAGGATGTTTAAAATTAAAGTTAACTTTTAAAAAGAATTTGCCCCTCAATCTCAATGTCCTGTACAAATGTAATCATGCATATGTTTTTAAGGAGATATTTTTATATAGGTTCATTTTTTTCAACAATATTCCTTTCAATGCCTGTATTGCATTTCATAGCGTGCATTTCATACTGTATGTAATATAATCATCCCTTTAATGATATTCAAACTGCATTCTCTCGTTGCCTCTATACACAATACTGCTTGCTAAACTGCTGTTTTGTACCTTGCTTGGCTTTATGCATAGTAGCTTTCCTAGGAGGGTATGCTTTAAATTCTGACAAAGCCAGGTGAGACTTGTCACTATACCAAGGTGCCATTTTCTCTTTCTCCTGTCTTGTGTGGCAAATATCCTGTTTTAATTTATACATCTAATGTTAAGTAGAATAAAATTTTATTAATGGGAAGCTTTCCCAATTTCTCAAAAAAAAACAGGTAGGAACAATTTTAAAACTCAATAGCTATAATACAAATAACCCAATTAAAAGTATTCAATAGATCACAGCACTAGAAAGAGTCAAACACATCTCTGTGAGTACAAAGTAAGCCTGGTCTACATAGTAATTTTGAGGTCAGCCAGGGATATACAGGTAAACACCGTCACACCAGGTCATGGGGTGTTATAGACGTAGGCATTTCTTAAGAGAAAGCATAAAAATTACTATGAAAAAATGTTCTACGAACTTATCAGTATGGAAATCAATGCTAAACCACAGTAAGAATGGCCATTACCAAAAAGACTAGAGATATGATGTGTAGGCAAAGATGTTGAAAGGGGGGAACTTTTACTCATTCTTGGTGGTAGTTTCCTGTAATTAATCATGACTGTCTGTGTGGTTGCTTTGAGAAGCAAGTAGAACATCCAGAAATGACATCTCAAATGTGTCTATGAGAACATTAGAAGACAAGAGTAATTAGAAGGGAATACCCCATCATGAATGCGGACAGCACTATCCCAGTGCCCAGTAGAGTATTTGTTCTGTCCTGCTTGCTATCTGCCAGTGTATGAGTTCTTCCATTCTATCTCCCTGAAATGGTAAACTGAAACCTCTGGAACTATGAGTAAAATAAATCAGTCTTCTCTTTAGTTGTTTCTGCCATGCATCTAGACACAGAAATAACAAAAATAACTAATGCACAATGTAAATTAACACCATTATTGTAAAAAATGTATAGAGATTCATAAATAATTAAAAACATAAATATCATACAACTGAGCAGTCCCAACCCTGGAAACATATCCAAAGGAAAAGAAGTCAATATATTGAAAAGACATATATCCTCATGTTTACTATTGCACTCTTTACAATAACCAAGAAATTGAAACAACCTTAGTGCTATTGTAACTGACAGAGAAATAAAGTATGGGATACAAATACTATAGTGTATTATCCAGCCATAAAACAAAATCTTGCCATTTGCAATAATGTGGATGGAACTGAAGATCACTGGACTATACAAAAGAAGCCAGGTAAAGAAATATAAGTACCACATGATCTCACTCCTATGGAGAATTTGAAGTATTGATTCATATAAGTTGAGTACAGACTGGTAGCTAATAGAGGCTGGGGAGAGTAGGAAGAAGAAACAGACAAAGTTGACAAATAAGCATTAAGTTACTGGTAGACAGGAACAGATACATTCTTTTTTTTTCCTTTTTTATTATTAAGAAATTTTCTATTAATTTTACATACCAACCACACATCTTATATGCTGTTGTGTAGTGGGCTATTTGTAGATAACAACAACTAGAAAAATATTTTTCAATGCTCTCACCATAAAGAAATAAAAATTTAACATTAGCAGCTCTGTCAATACCTTGTGGTTTGGGGATGCACTTGCTTTCAAGAAAGATAAAAATTGTTCTTTAGCCATATGGGAACTAAACCCAACAAAACAATTGCTTGATCCAGGTCACTAATGGGAAATCTGTAATGTATGCTTGTCATGCATAAATGATCACAGAAGGCCAGTAAAGAGTAGTTTTAGAACCAAAAATATATTGGCTTCCCTTCCAAAGATTTACAAACTTCCAAAAGACTGGGGCTTCCTAGAATTTTAAATATAACTCAAAATCTGTTAGCAAAACTTTCCCTACCAAGCTGTTGCACATTCCCAGTTGAAAATGAGTAAATTGCAATGTCTGTCCACTAGGATAAGAAGACTATGGTATTTAAGCTACAGAGGGCCACTTTGTAAGAATATCTGTCTGGATGCTTTGGTAGATCCCAAGATAGGAATGCATAAGAATATTCATAGTGGTTTTATTCACAGTTGACAGAGCCTCAAAGTAGACTGGGGTTCATTTTCTTCTCCTGTTTCCCTTTAGTCATTCCCCGTATCTTATCTCTATTACTTTGTGACTCTCTGCCAACCTCCAAAACCACCCTCTACCATGGAACCTACAGCCCCTACATTTGACTGACACTATGTAAGCTGTCTGTTCCTTCCTTCCCCTCCTTCATCCTGGACTGTTCAAAGTATGGTCACACTGCTGCCAGCCTCAGCCCTTGCTACTAGCCAGCTCTATGCCTTTCATGCTTGCTGCCATTATTTGCAAGAATCAGAGTACCCCTAGTTCTACCTTCATCACAATTTGTAGTACCAGACACAAGGTCTTGCTTAAGAGAACTCAAGAGTCAGCCTTCCATACTCTCCCAACTAGCCTATCACTAACCCAATGTATTGAAGAAATCTGGGAAATGCTTAGGTCTGAGCCCACCATTTTAACCAGAACTTCAGATCTAAGATTAGTCAGAATCAGTACCATAAAATCCAGAGTGACACTAAGACTGAAAACCAAACATCATTCTGCTGGTCCACAAAATCAGAACAAGACAAGGTTTTTAATACTCTCCATGTCTATTAAATATAATACCTGAACTATTTGCTAACACAATAAGGCAACTAAAGAAGATCAAGGGGATGCAAATAGGAAAAGAGAAAGTCAGCGTATCTTTTATTTACAGGTGGTACAATTTTGTACATAAAATACTCTAAATACTCCACCAGGAAACTACAGCTGATACCACTTTCAGCAAAGGAGCAGAATACAACATTAACATTCAAAAATCAGTAGCTGGAGTTTTCTTCACTCCCACCTGGGCCTGCAGCCACTCAGACCCAAATAAACACACAAAGGTTTATATCAATTAAAATTGCATGGCCTAATGGCTCAGGCTTCTTGCTAGCTAGATCTTACATCTTAAATTAACCAATTTCCATAAATCTATACCTTGCCATGTGGCTCATGGCTTACCAGTATCTTTACATCTTGCTTCCTCTGTGTCTGGCTGGCAACTCCTGACTCTGCCTTCCTGTTCCCAGAATTTTCCTCTCTCTTTGTCCCACCTATACTTCCTTCCTGGCTACTGGCCAATCAGCACTTTATTTATTAACCAATCAGAGCAACACATTCACAGCATACAGAACAATATCCATAGCACCTTCCTATGTACAAATGACAAACATATTCAAAAAAGAAATCATAAAAATAATACCTTTCACAATAGCCTCAGAAAATAAAATATCTTGGTATAACTCTAGCAAAGCAAGTAAAAGACTTGTATGATAAAAACTTTAAGATAATGAAGAAAGAAATTGAAGATTACTTCAGAATATAGAAAGATCTCCCATGCTCATAGGTCGTTAGGATTAATATAGTGAAAATGACCATCCTTCCAAAAGCAATCTATAGACATGATACAATCCTCATCAAAATTCCAACACAAACCTTCCCAAAAACTGAAAAAATAATCTTCAACTTCATAGGGAAACACACACATGAAAAAAAGGGATACCTAAAAAAAAAATCTTGAACAAAAACAGCAAAAAATAAATAAATAAATAAAAACCTGCTGGAGACATAGGCATTCATGATTGCAAGTTGTACTACAGAGCTATAGTAATAAAAAATAGCATGCTATTGGCATTTAAAAAATACAGTCATAGTGATTGATGTACTAGAACTAAAGACCAAGGAATAGCTCCCCATACATAAGGACACCTGATGTTTTTGAACATTTCTCCTTTACCTTTGCTCCTTCCATAACCTCCCATGTACCTCTACCTGATTTCCTTCAAATTTATATTTTTCACTGATTGTCATTGCATGCATATATGTATATGCATATATTTTCCTATATATAACCTGATCAGTCCACATATTGTTATTTGTATGTGTGTTTTCAGGGTTGCAACCTAGTGAACTTTTCCCCATTCACTTTGGCATGTCCATTTGTGTCATCCTTGTTCAGCTCATGTTTGGGCAGCCATGTCAGTAAGAATTAACAAAAAAGCCAAAAATATACACTGGAGAAAAGACATAATCTTGAACAAATGGTAGTTGTCAAATTGTATAGCTGCATATAGAATAGTGAAACATTCATATCTTCCATGCTGCAAAAAAATGTAAATACAAATGGATCAAGGATTCCATCATAAAACCAGATAGTTACCCTGAATCTTATAGAAGAGAAAATGCAGAATAGACTTGAACTCATTGGCACAGGAAAGGACTTTCTTCACAAGACCCCAATAGAGCAGGCATTAAGATCAACAATTAACAAGTAGGACCTTGAAATGCAAAAAAAAGCTTCTGTATGGTAAAGAGCAAAGAGGTAGCCTACATAAAGAGGAAAAGTCTTTGTCAATTATAAATCTGACACAGGATTATCATCTAGAATATAAAAAAAGAACTTTAAAAACCTGAACATCAAGAAAACAAATAACCCAACTAAAATGGGGTATAGTTGTAAAGAGAGAATTCCCAAAAGATGAAACTCAAATGCTTGAGAATAAGTTTGAAAATGTTCAACACCCTTAGTTATCATGTAATTGTAAATTAAAACTGCTGTGGGATGTTCTGTATGTCCTGTGGGAGCCCTGTTCTTGGGTTCCTTGTGGCTTTACCCAGCAGGTCCACATAGAGGATGATTAGGACCACAAGCTTGTGCTGTGGATATCACTCTATATAAATAAAACACTGATGACCAGTGACCAGGCAGGAAGTATAGGCGGGACAAAGAGAGAGGAGAATTGGGGAAACAGGAAGAAGGAAGAGAGACATTGCAGCCACCGCCAGGAGAAGCAACATGTAAAGACGCCGGTAAGCCACCAGCCATGTGGCAAGGTATAGATTTATAGAAATGGGTTAATTTAAGATAAAAGAACAGTTAGCAAGAAGCCTGCCATGGCCATACAGTTTATAAATATTATAAGCGTCTGAGTGATTATTTTATACTTGGATTGTGGGACTGTGGGGCTTGGGGAACCTGGAGAGAAGCCCTCCAGCAACAAGCCTGAGTGCAGGTATCTGAAATGGTCTGCACTTGGCTGTGCTGGGGAATGGTCTGTATGTCAAGTTGCTCTGATTGGTCAATAAATAAAACCTGTTTGGCCGTGGCTAGGCATGAAGTATAGGCGGGACTAACAGAGAGGAGAAATAAAAGAACAGGAAGGCAGAATTCATGGCCTAGAGCCACCGCCAGGACAAGGAAGATGTAAAGTACCGGTAAGCCACAAGCCATGTGGCAAGGTATAGATTTATGGAAATGGACTAATTTAAGATATAAGAACAGTTAGCAAGAAGCCTGCCACGGCCATACAGTTTGTAAGCAATATAAGTCTCTGTGTTTACTTGGTTGGGTCTGAGCGGCTGTGGGACTGTCGGGTGAAAGTGATTTGTCCTGACTATGGGCCAGGCAGGAAAACTCTAGCTACATAAAACTACTTTGAAATTTCATCATACCCTAGTTAGATTATTCAAGATTAATAAAACAAATGAGAGTGGGTGTTACCAAGGATGCAGGGAAAGAGGCACATTTATTCATTGCTGGTGGGACTTCAAACTAGTACAGTCAATATAGAAATCAGTGTGAAGTTTCCTCAAAAAACTGGAATATATCTATCACAAGATCTAGCTATACCTCTCATGGGCATATACCCAAAGGGCCACATATCTTATTACATACATACTTGCTCATCCATGTTCATAGTTTCTCCATTCATAACAGCCAGAAACTGAAAACAGTCCAGATGCCCATCAACTGATGGAAGTATAGGGAAATGCGATACATTTACATAATGAAATATTATTCTGCTGTTAAGAAAAATGAAATCATGAAATTTTCAGGTAAATGAATGGACCTAGAAAAAGATTTCCTGAGTGAGGTAACCCAGATCTAGAAAGGTAAACACGGAATGTTTTCTCTTATATGTAGATGCTAATTTTTAATCTTTATGTGTGTGTGTGCGTGTGTGCGTGCGTGTGTGTGTGTGTGTGTGTGTGTGTGTGTGTGTGTGTGTGTGTGTGTATGTGTATCTGAGTAACCATAGAGGTTAGATAGCTATCATGGGTGCAGGGCAGAGGATGGGATCTTCTAAGGAAGGGGAAATAGAATATAGTGATATCATGGGATTAATGGGAAACAAGAATAGAAGGATTAAAATTGGGAGGGCAATGACAGGAAAGTGTAAATGAGGGAATATGGGGGGGGCTGAAACACTCTAAAGGCCTTTTAAAATCCATTCAGAAAACTACTAATGTTAAAGTTTCCAAAATATATGCATATGTGCTGGTTAGACTTATGTCATCTTGACACAGGCTACAATCATTTAAGAAGAGGGAATCTCAGTTGAGAAAATGCCCCAACCAGATTGGCCGATGGCAAGCCTGTGGTGCATTTTCTTTATTGATGATTGATTTGGGAGGGCTCATCCCACTATAGGTGGTGCCACTCTTGAGCAGTTGGTCCTGAGATGCTATAAGAAAGAAGATTGAACAAGACATTGAGAGCAAGCCAATAAGCAGCACTTCTCCATGGCCTCTGCATCAGTTCTTGCCTCCGGGCTCCTGCCTTGAGTTCCTACCCTGACTTCTCAGGATAATAGACTATGAACTGTAAGATTAAACATACCACTCTTAAGATGCTTTTGGTCATGGTGTTTTATCACAGCAATAGAAATCAAACTGAGAAAACACATATGAAAAGAATTTAAGAGAAGTTTCCATATAATCAGGATGACATACCCCAAACTAGACATCTTATGCTACCAAGTAAAACCCTGAGTATCAGGAATGGATCATAGTTCATTCAGTTGTTGATAAAAAAAAGAGGTCCAATAGACACCCCTAAAGGCTATTGCCAATGGTGATCATTACCCTCCACAACCTGACTGTAAGGCCCTATTACTGAAAAAGAAAGAAAGAAAAAGAAAGAAACCCTAAAATACCAAATCTAGAAGCTTCATTTCTACTGACTACCATGCCTAATGCTATAAGGTATTCTGCAGGCTATCAGAGGAAAAAAGTAATCATCAGTCTCATCCAGCTACAAACCCTGTGACCCACAAGAACCACTGCAAGATATACTGATGCAACAGTGCCACAAATTTTTATGTTATTCCATCTCTGTGGAGTTCCATTAAATACGTGTGTGTGTGTGTGTGTGTGTGTGTGTGTGTGTGTGTGTGTGTAGGAAGAGAGAGAAATGGATGGATAGACACATGGATAGATGGAGATAGATAGATAGATAGATAGATAGATAGATAGATAGATAGATAGATAGATAGATAGATAGATAGATAGATAGGAGAACATGATGCTTTGTGAGGTGAAAGGGGAGTATTAATGGGGGAAAAGACATGAAGTCACTTTCTGAAGATACTGGATGTTTTGTGTTTATACAGAAGTATGTCTTTTTCAAAATTCAGTGAAATAGTAGATTTAGATATAGACAAACATTGTAGAGGAATGAAAAAATATATTAAGAAATTCTTATCAATGTTATCTATGCATTCTAAGGTATCTTAATTAGGGTTTATATTGCCATGATAAAACATCTTGAACAAAACAACTTGGGGAGGAAAGGTTTTATTTCAGCTTACATTTCCACATTACAGTCCATTACTGAGGAAAGACAGGGCAGGGGCTCAAACAGGACAGGAGCCTAGAGGCAGGAGCTAATGCAAAGGTCATGGAGGAGTGCTGCTAAGTAGCTTGCTCCTCATACTTGCTGACTCTGCTTTCTTATAGCACGTATAATCAACTGCCCAGAGGTAGCACCACCCAAAGTGAGCTGGACCCTCTCACATCAATCATTAACCCAGAAAATACACCACAGGATTGCCCACAGATCAATATAGTGAGGGCATTTTTCTTAGGTGAGGGGCCTTCTTCTGAACAGACTCTAGCATGTGTCAAGTAGACATAAAACTTGCCTAAGGTGTGTTTAGGGAAATGTATAGTAGTACTAAAGTACACTGTAATTGATGTGTAGATCAGATGATATCCCAGTATAGATGTTTGATAATACAAATAGAAGAAGGTCCTGGACAGATGTATTGCAGACGCAAATAGACCACAGATGCCAGCCCAGACCACTATAACCAGCAAAATTCCCAATCAACATAGATGGAAAAAAAATATATTCCATGACAAAACCATATTTAAACAATACCTATCCACAAATCCAGTCCTACAGAAAGTATTAAAAGGAAAACTCCAACCAAAGGAAGTTAGCTGCACCCATAAAAACACAGGCAATAAATAATGTCTCACCACCAAATCCCAAAGAAGGGAAACATACACACACATCACCACCAACAACAACAACAACAAAACCAAAAAATAACAGGGACTAACAATCATTGATCATTAATGTCTCTTAATATTAATGGTCTCACTTCACCTATAAAAACCAGGCTAACAGAATGGATATGAAAACAGGATCCATCCTTCTGCATACAAGAAACATAGCTCAACTTCAAAGACAGACACTACCTCAAAGTAAAGGTTGAGAAAAGATTTTCCAATCAAATAAACCTAAGAAACAAGTTGGTATAGCTATCTTAATATCTAACAAAATACACTTCAAACTAAAATTAATCAAAAGAGATGGAGAAGGACATTTCATATTCATCACAGGAAAAATCCAACAAAATGAAGTCTCAATTCTGCACATTTATGCCGCAAATACAAGGGCACCCACCTTTGCAAAAGAAACTAAAGCTAAAATCACACATCAAATCCCACACACTAATAATGGGAGACTTCAATACCCCACTCTCACCAACAGACATCTATAGGACAGACATTCCATTCAAACACAAAAGAATAAACTTTCTTCTCAGCAGCTCGTGGAGCCTTCTCTAAAATTGACCACATGCTCAGTCACAAAGCAAATCTCAACAGATACAAAAAATGGTATAACCCCTTGTATCTTATCAGATCACTATGGTTTAAGATAGGATTCAACAACAAAAATTACAGAAAGCCTACAAACTCATGAAAACTGAACAGTGCTCAACTGAATCACCATTGGGTGAAGGAAGAAATAAAGAAAAGAAATTAAAGACTTCCTAGAATTCAATGAAAATGAAGGTACAACATACCCAAACTTATTGGACACTATGAAAGCAGTGCTAAGAGGAAAGTTCATAGCACTAAGTGCCTACATAAAGAATTTGGAGAAATGTCACACACTCCTTCAATCCCAGGAAGTGAGGGTGGAAAGTTATATAAGGCATGAAAACCAGGAACTAGGCTGGTTAATCATTCTGGCTTTCAAGAAGCAGTTCAGCTGAGATTCATTTGGTTAAGGACTCAGAGGCTTCCAGTCTGAGGAAACAGGATCAGCTGAGGAACTGGCGAGGTGAGGTAGCTGTGGCTTGTTCTGCTTCTCTGATCTTCAAGCATTCACCCCAATAACTGGCCTCAGGTTTGATTTTATTAATAAGTACATTTAAGATTCATGCTACACCTTAGTCATCAGGGAAATGCAAATCAAAATGACTCTGAGATACCATCTTATACCTGTCAGAATGGCTAAGATCAAAAACACTGATAACAGTATATTTGATCTTAGGGGAACACTCTTCCACTGTTGGTGGGAATGCAAACTTGGAAAGCCACTATGGAAATCATATGGTGGCTTCTCAGAAAATTTGCAATCAATCTTTCTCAAGACCCAGCAATACCACTATTGGGCATATACTCAAAGGATGCTCAATCATACCACAAAGACACTTGTTCAATCAACTATGTTCATAGCAGTGTTATTCATAATAGTCAGAACCTGGAAACAACCTAGATGCCCCTCAACCAAAGAATGGATAAAGAAAATATGGTTCATTTACACAATGGAGTACCACTCAGTGGTTTAAAAAAAGGAAAAAATAACAATGACATCACAAAATTTTCAGGCAAATGAATGGAACTAGAAAAAAATCCTCTTGAATGAGGTAACCCAGACCCAGAAAGACAAAGATGGCATGTATTCACTCATAAGTGGATACTGAATGTAAAGCAAAGGATAAACAGGCTATAATCCACAGCCTTAGAGAAACTAGATAAGAAGGAGGACCCTAAGAGGGACACATTGATCACGCTGGGAAGAGGAAATAGATAAGATCTCCTGGGTAAACTAGGAGTGTGGAAGGGGGAGTAGAGGGGAGGGGATGGGAGATGGAATCATGAGGGATCGGGATGGTCAAGTTGGGGGAGGGACAAAGAGAGAGAGAGCAACAAAAGAGACATCTTGATAGAGAGAGCCATTGTGGTTTTAGTGAAAAACCGTGTTGCCAGGGAAAATCCCGTGAATCCACAAGGGTGAACTCAGCTAAAACTCCCAGCAGTAGTGGAGAGGGTACCTGAACTGGCCTTCTCCTGTAATCAGATTGTTGCCTACCCTATTTGTCATTGTAGAACCTTCATCCAGTAACTGATGGAAGCAGATACAGAGATCCACAGTCAAGCACTGGGTCTAGCTCCTGGAGTACTGTTGAAGAGAGGGAGGAGGAATTGTACAAGCCAGGAGTATCAAAATCATGATGGGGAAACCCACAGAGACAGCTGACCCAAGCTCGTGGAAGCTCATGGACTCTAGACTGACAGCTAGGAAGCCTGCATATGACCAACCTAGGCCCTCTGCATATGGGTGACAGTTGTGTAGCTTGGTCTGTTTGTGGGGTCCCTAGCAGTGGGACAGGCTGGCTTGTGGTCCTAGGGCATCTTCTTGACCCACAACAGTTAATGTTTTTGTCATGCCTCTCATAACATCCAAAGTAATCCTGCCTCTTACAATCACAATTCAAATTCAGTTCCAGTTCTTTATTCAGTGTTGCTTCAGTTGTAAGGTAGCAGCCTTATTCTACAATTACTACTCCTATAGTACTTCCGATGTCATTTTACCCTTGTTAATCATAAGATTTTACCTTCGATAATTAATTAGGATATACTAGAGTTTAGTCAAATAAAAGCAGCTCATAATATTATTTTTAGTAATAATTTAGGTTATAGGGGTATAATTTCTGTAACTAAATGAAATGTACATTTTGTCAGTATCTCTTCACTCCAAAAATAACAGACACATGATTGGTAACAATACACATCACCTCTTTCACAATCCTCCAGTGATCAGTCACTGTTCATGCACTCTTACACCTCACAAAGAAATAATCATAGCATACTAAATATCAAACTTGCTCTTTTCTTTCTCTTATTCATTTGTAACAGGTAGTAAATTTTAATATGTTGACATAAAGTTTAGATGACAGAGAAAAATAACTCACTCCATTTATTAAGAGTGTTTTGTTAGACTTCCAATTTATTAGCATTTGATGCACCTACACTGACATGAAAAGGGCCCATGGCTAATAATCTGTTATTTTATTAACAACCCTTTTGTTAAATTTCCTTGCTAAAGATTTCTGATGCACTTTTCCTGTACTTACTAGATACTTATAATTAATAGGATATTAGAATGTTCATTGTTAGGCTAGAGAGAGTTCATCTGGCACAGTGCTTGCCTGGCATGCACAGGGTTTGCATTTCATCCACAGCACCACAAAAAGGAGAATGTTCACTGGAAAATTCTTCCATCTTTGCTATAAATTGGAAAATTTTAAAAATAAATCATACAAAAACATCAAATAGCCATTATTATGTTCAACTTCCATAAAAATCAGAAGAAAAAATTAGCTTCTTTAATTAAAAAAATATAAAATAGTAACAGAGAGGAGGCTGATTTTTTTTTCTTTTTGAGACAGGATGTAGCTCTGTAACGCAAGCTATCAGAATGCTCATTATATGGTCCAGGCTGCCACCTATTTCATGGAAACACTCCCTCAACCTCCCAAATACTAGGATTACATGTGTAAACCCCTAAACCCAGCTAAGGCTGACAATTTTGCCAACAGTAAACTAAGAGAAGGATATAACCCCATGCCAACAAGTTCCAAAAATGATGGCCAATGCGATTAATAAAAAAAAATTCTATTATTCTAGAGATGACTTTGAAAGGAGTTTGACCCTCTATAACCCTGCAGAAGTGGTACTAAGGGAAAGTACATTAATAGAAACCTGAACATTCTTTCCACTTCCCATTATCTGGTAAAATCAGACAGAGATGATAAGTAAATAGCCCAGAGAAAAGTCAAGACAGAAGTCTTGAGAGTGGAGCCATTAACTACAGCTTTCAAGAATTCTTCAGTCATTCAGATAAACAGAAAAAGGCAATTACAAAAAAAATACATACATATATGCATACATATACACAAACACAAATACATATATATGTATAAAGCTGACCACAGATTTCTCCATGATTCAACAAGAATCAATCTTCATAATAGAGAACATTTATATGAACAACTTGATGAAATCTAGGCAGACAAAACATGAAAAGAGAAGTCATGGTAAAAAAAAAAATGTAACAATATAGGAAGACAGAGCTATGTGTGCAAATCCAGGGCATGGGAGGGTAGAATCATGACATACAGTTTCATAGACATTACCCAAGTTGTTCTTTTGTTTGCTTGTTTTTTGGGGTCGTTTATTAATTTTTTATTGATTTTACATATCAAGCACAGATCCCCCTCTTCCCTCTTCCCACCCCTCCAGCCTTCCCCCTAAAGAAACCACCCCACATGCAGAGATCCACAGCCAAACACTAGTACAAGCTCCATGAGTCTAGTCAAAGAGAGAGAAGAGGGAGTCTATGAGCAAGCGGCATCAAGATCATGATGGGGAAACCTACAGAGACAACCAAACCAAACTAGTGGGAACTCATGAAATTTAGACCAACACCTGTGGAGCCTCCATGGGACCAGACTAGGCCCTCTGCATAAGCGAGACAGTTGTGTAGCTTGATCTCCTAAAGGGACCCCCTGCCAGTAGGATCAGGATCCATCCCTGTCGCATGAGCTGGCTTTTTGGAGCCCACTACCTATGGTGGGACACCTTGCACAGCCTTGAGGCAGGGTGAAGTGCTTGGAACTGACTCTACTTAATGTACCCAAGTTGTTCTTTACATGTAAAAGAAAATGTCTTCTTCATATACGTATACATTCAAGGGACTCTTAAGTCTCCCTGAAATTTTTACTTAGCAATATCACTAGCTAACTAGGAAAATAATCAAAATATGGAACTTGGAGATGAAGTTTTGGCCAACTAACTTGTGACAAGCCTGCATGCTTTTTGAGAATTTAAACCAAGCAATTATGGGGACCAGGTCATGCAAAATCAATTTAAATATTAATAGGTTTGATAAAATCAAAGTAATTAACAAGAACTAAAGTTCCCTGTGGTGCTGAAAACAAAGAAAATGATAATTTCCCAAGAGAGGTATAGCTAGATCATCTGGTAGGTCTATTTATAGCTCTCTGGAGAACCTCCACACTGATGTCCATGTGGCTTTACTCGTTTGCATTCCCATTATCAGCAAATAAGTGGTAACATTCCTCATATCAACAGCATTTGTTGCCATTTCCTTTTAATTGTAGACAATTTGCCTGGGGTAAGATACTACAGAGACACTTTCTTGCTCATCCATGTTCATTGCTGTCTATTCACAATATTCAGGAAGTGGAAACATCCTAGATGTCTGTCAATAGATGAATGGATAAGAAGTATGGTACATTAACACAATGAAATATTATTCAACTGTTAAGAACATTGAAGATTCACAGGTAAATGGATGGATCTGGAAACATCTGAATGAGGTAACAGACAAAAGAAAAGGCAAATGTCATGTTTTCTCTCATTTATAGATGCCAGCTTTGACACTTGAGATACATGTATTTCATTTGAAATACCCACAGAGGTCAAGAAATTTATGAGGCCATGTGATGGGGTGCTTTAAAGGAAAGAAAGAATATGGTAGTATAATGGAAACAGAGAATAATGAAACAATAGGAAGTGTTAAATAAGGTGGGAGATGGGAGGGCAGGGTATAGCAGGAGATATAGGGGAATATCTAACACTAAGGGCCTTCTGAAAAAGTCGTAAGAAAAATAACTACTACAGAAGCATTTTAAAATATAAGACTATAATATATAAAAAGATTAAATTGAATTGTCATATAATGGTGCAACTATTCCCCCACTAGATACTGCAAGCAAACAAATAAAAAGCCCAGTCTCAGGAATGGACAACTTCTTTTGGAGTTATTGTCCAGTGGGGTCCTATAGATTCCCAAATACTACAGGCCATTGCCACTGTTCTTGGTTTAGCCCTCCAGAACTTGATGGATAAACCCTATTGCTGAAGACACCACATAAACCACATACAGAACACAGGACTTTCATAATGCTTAAAGGAACAAGGCATACTACCAAAGGAGAAAAATCATTCATCAAACTGATTTAGCTATAAATCCTGTAAGGTACAATAATGACCAGCCTGGCAAGATACATCTACTGGAGCAATAGTATATAGTACAATTGTCATGGAGTAACCAACAACTTTGTTTGGATTTCAATTTCACTCCACAAGATAGAACCCATACCCAGAATCATTACTGGGACAAGGAACTTGTGGCTAGACGGATCAAAGTCCCTAACAGATAACCGAATTCTATTATTCTGCTAAAGGAACATAACACTGAGCCAACTCCCAATGGCTTATTTTAATCTAAACTGATGTCAACCTCCATCAGAGAAATTCTTTGTGCAGTAGATGATGATTAACACAGAGGCCCACAACCAGCCAAGATGCAAAGAATAAGAAACCAAGGACTGCTCAGCCCTAAAAGGAACATCAATGTCACAGCCTCTCCTCCCAAGATTCAGGGATTGTTGAGTGTAAGAGCCAGATGTGCCAGGGGTAGATGAATATAAGGAAACAGATGAGTGTTGGTAATTGATAGCTATCAGGCAATGGAGTTAGTTTTCCTTAAAGATGTGAGCTGTAGTGGAAGACATGCCAGTGGATGTTCAGACACCCAAGAGGATATAACTAATACTAATTGGACTGGAGAGGTTTTAAAAAATGAGGACATAAACTTGAAAGGGTGGATATGGAATGGGAGGTGGATCTCAGAGGAGTTAGGGGAGCAGAGTATAAATATGATCAAAATAAAATGTATGAAATTTTCAAAGAATTAATAAAAATATGTACAAAAGTAAATAATAATTTCATAATTATTTTGCTGAACTATGATGTCTTTTTTGCTACTAATTTGAGGTCAATTTATAATGGTGCAGTATAATCTCATTTTTATTAAAATACTTAGAGCAACTACCTAGCCATACAGTTACTGGTATGTTTTCAGAAAGGCATACATGAAAAGATATTTACCAGTGTTAATTTTTGTTTCTGGGTGAAGGACATTGAAGTTACTTCCTTTATTTGCTTCTGTTTTGCTTGATACTTTACAGTAACAAACTACCACTTAGTGAAAAAAACTAATAATATCTCATGTAAAGGAGCATAATACAGAGGAACAAATTTGTGAAAGCAATAACTTGTCAATATAAATATAAAGAATGATGCTTGAATTCACATGTTAATGAAAACCATTCTCATTAATCCATAGGAAATGCTGGAGCATTAGCTATTTGGCCTATGTAGCCACAATGCACGTGAGGAATTCAAGAAACTTGATTTCTTTAACACTATTTTATAGAATGAACCTCTGATGATTTGGGACAACTTTCCCCCATCCAAGTTGGGGAAAATTGACTTGTTATTGTCATAAATGTTAAGTAGGTTGAGATAGTTGATCAGCATTTGAAATGTAGGCCTGCCTTCAGCTATCAGTCAAAATATCAAATGGATTGCAAAGTCCAAGACATCTTCTTTCCCTTTAAAATAGTGTTTTGCATTCCTGCAAGAAAATGGACTTCAGTCTCCACACTACACATTTCTAGCGACCAAGCAAAGATTTTTGCCTATGTATTTTTATTCATTCATTTGCTAAATAATTTCTGTGGAGTCATCTAACTATGGGCAAATCATGAGAATTCAGCTCAAGGCACAATTATGCCCAATTTCATTAAATTACTTCTGGCAAATGGTGCTGGAGTTTTACAATAGTTTTCAAACATCTAATAAGTAATTGCGTGTAATTGTACCATTGTCCTGATAGTGAAATGAAAGAGCAGGCTCTGTGGTGCAGTGAACCCTCCATTTATGCTGTACTGCAAAGCTTTCTGGCCAAGCAATACCTCCCAACTGTCATGCTGAGGAAATTGCAGGGTTTGCTGAAGTGTAGGCTTTTAACTTATGAAGATGGACCAAGAGGCAAAAAGGAACAAAATTCTCCAAGTAAGTCCTGGCAGCCAAATTCTATGTCTCTTTTTATGTGACAGAATAATGCCTGGCCAACAGGGAAGGACCTACCATCTTCTTTAGAAGCTTAATTACTTAGCAGTCTTAATTTGAATCTCCTAATTGGTGCACTGTAAGAAGACTTGCTCACTATTTGATGTGACTGATAGACCTCAAGATCACTTTGCCTTATTGCCCCTTCTGAGGAAATGGAACTGAAAGAAACTATAAGTCAAGCTTTAAGTTATGTACAAGACCATTTTCTTTCTTTGACTCTTTTTTAGGCACCTGCTATGTGCCACGCAATGGTCTCTAGGGCAATCACAACAGATAAGATAGACTAGAGATACAGTGATATAACACATAGGTTCCTGGAACGTAACCTCTAAAATTTTTTGGATCTCTAAAATAATAAGTGTCTTCTGTATGATAATGAGATGTTTAGTGGCAGGAGAGCTAGATAGCTTCAGGAACAAGAAACACTACAGCACAGTTAGAAGTCTAGGACATTCTGTTTGTTCTTGAGACCTCCAAGAAATGAATGTGGACTGGGCTGAAGGTTTCATTTGATCATCAATTAGCTTCATAAAATTCCAAAGCATAATTTGGAGAGATTCAAGACTGTCACATGCATACAGATCCCTCCCTGAAGGTGGCACACTGACAGAAGGCATAGAGGTTAAATGCCCTTCACCTAAATCTTGTCCTATGCATTTCTTCCTGTGGCTGTTGATCTATATCCTTTTTAACACAATAAACCAGCAAATGTATTTCCCTGGATTCAATAACCCATTTCAACACATTTATCAAACACAATGTGCAGGTAGTAGAAACTACCACCTTATAGATTTTTTTCTCAGACATACAAACAAAAAAAAATCTACTATCTGCAATTGGCCTCTGAAATAATGATAGAGTTATGGGACTGAGCCATTCACAGTAGAGATCTAGTGCTATCTCATGGTAGACTGCATCAAAATTGAATTACCTTATAGAAAATCCAGCTGGTGTTCCATGGAGAACTGCTTGGTATATGAGGAAAATTTCTGTACATAAATCAAAGCTCAAAGGTCAAGTGTTCTGTGTTAAGTGTTAACTGGTTCAGTGACAGAGAAGGGGGAAATGGTTTGCCCACAGAAACCTACTTTCATATAGGTAGGTTACATTTTATTAATGGTAAATAACAAATGAGTTTTGACATAATGGCAAGTTCTTTGTAGTAGTATGAAAAAAACAGCAGAGTAAGGTGGCTCCAGAAGGACTGGTTGGAATAGAAGTGTAGTAGACACAGAGAGTAACTTATTTCAATATCTTTAAAAACAAGCAAGTTTACATTAAAATGTATCCTCTATGCTATACAACTGGAGTTTCTAATTATATGCCTTTCATATTCTTCCTATTCAAAGAGATCCTGTCTTCAAAATAGCATTTTTTTTGTTGTTGTCATCTTATGTTTTTTTATTTTTATTTTTTTATTTTTAATTTATTTATTATATATATATATTATTTTATAATACCATTCAGTTCTACATATCAGCCATGGGTTCCCCTATTCTCCCCTCTCCCACCCCCTCTCCTTACCCCCAGCCCACCCTCCATTCCCACCTCCTCCAGGGCAAGTCCTCCCCCGAGGACTGCAATCAACCTGGTAGACTCAGTCCAGGCAGGTCCAATCCCTTCCTCCCAGACTGAGCCAAGTGTCCCTGCATAAGCTCCAGGTTTCAAACAGCCAACTCATGCAATGAGCACAGGACTTGGTCCCACTGCCTAGTTGCCTCCCAAACTGATCAAGCCAATCAACTGTCTCACCTATTCAGAGGGCCTGATCCAGCTGGGGGCCCCTCAGCCTTTGGTTCATAGTTCATGTGTTTCCATTCATTTGGTTATTTTTTTTAATAATTGAGGAAAACTGAAATTTATTATAAGCCACAGTTGTCCTAGGGACCTCCATGCTATATATATAGCCTCTATGGTTCTATGGGTTGTGGTCTGATTGTTCTTTATTTTTTATCTAGCATCCACCTATGAGTGAGTACATACCATGACTGTCTTTCTGGGTTTGGGTTACCTCACTCAGGATGATTTTTTCTAGTTCCATCCATTTGCCTGCAAATTTCATGCTTTCATTGTTTTTCTCTGCTGAAGAGTACTCCATTGTGTATATGTACCACATTTTTTTCATCCATTCTTCCGTTGATGGGCATCTAGGTTGTTTCCAGGTTCTGGCTATTACAAATAGTGCTGCTATGAACATAGCTGAGCATGTATCTTTATGGTATGAATCAGCATTCCTTGGGTATATGCCCAAGAGTGGGATGGCTGGGTCTTGAGGTAGTTTGATTCCTAATTTTCTGAGAAATCGCCATACTGATTTCCACAGTGGTTGTACAAGTTTACATTCCCACCAACAGTGGAGGAGTGTTCCCTTTGCTCCACATCCTCTCCAACATTGGTTGTCATTGGTGTTTTTCATCGTAGCCATTCTAACAGGTGTAAGGTGGTATCTCAGAGTCATTTTGATTTGCATTTCTCTGATGATTAAGGATGTTGAGCATTTCTTTAAATGTCTTTCAGTCATTTGTAGTTCTTGTTTTGTGAATTCTCTGTTTAGCTCTTTAGCCCATTTTTTAATTGGACTGTTCAGTACTTTGATGTCTAGTTTCTTGAGTTTTTTATATATTGTGGAGATCAATCCTCTGTCAGATGTGGGGTTGGTGAAGATCTTTTCCCATTCTGTTGGCTGTCTTTTTGTCTTATTGACTGTGTCTTTTGCCCTGCAAAAGCTTCTCAGTTTCGAGAGGTCCCATTTATTAATTGTTGTGCTCAGGGTCTGTGCTGTTGGTGTTTTATTTAGGAAATGGTCTCCAGTGCCAATGCGTTCAAGAGTGCTTCCTATTTTCTTTTCTATTAAGTTTAGTGTAACTGGATTTATGTTTAGGTCTTTGATCCACTTGGACTTGAGTTTTGTGCATGGTGACAGATATGGATCTATTTGTAATCTTTTACATATTGACATCCAGTTATGCCAGCACCATTTGTTGAAGATACTTTCTTTTTTCCATTGTATAGTTTTGGCTCCTTTGTCAAAAACCAGGTGTTCATATGTGCATGGATTAATGTCAGGGTCTTCAATTCGATTCCATTGGTCCGTATGTCGGTTTTTATACCAGTACCAAGCTGTTTTTATTACTATAGCTCTATAGTAGAGTTTGAGGTCAGGGATGGTGATGCCTCCAAGGGTTGCTTTATCGTATAGGATTCTTTTAGCTATCCTGGGTCTTTTGTTTTTCCATATAAAGTTGAGTATTTTTCTTTCCAAGTCTGTGAAGAATTGTGTTGGGATTTTGATGGGGATTGCATTGAATCTGTAGATTGCTTTTGGTAAGATTTTCCATTTTTACTATGTTAATCCTACCTATCCATGAGCATGGGAGATCCTTCCATTTTCTGATATCTTCTTCAATTTCTTTCTTTAGAGATTTAAAGTTCTTATCAAAAAGGTCCTTCACTTGTTTAGTTAGTGGTATCCCAAGGTATTTTATATTATTTGTGGCTATTGTAAAGAGTGATGTTTCTCTGACTTCTTTCTCAGCCCTTTTATCATTTGTGTATAGGAGGGCTACTGATTTTTTTCAGTTGATCTTGTATCCTGCCACTTTACTGAAGGAGTTTATCAGCTATAGGAGTTCCCTGGTAGAGTTTTTGGGGTCACCTATGTATACTATCATATCATCTACAAATAGTGAAAGTTTGACTTCTTCCTTGCTAATTTGTATCCCTTTGATCTCCTTTTGTTGTCTTATTGCTCTAGCTAGAACTTCTAGTACTATATTGAATAAATATGGGGAGAGTGGACAGCCTTGTCTTGTTCCTGAATTTAGTGGTATCTCTTTGAGTTTCTCTCCATTTAATTTGATGTTTGCTGTTGGCTTGCTATAAATTGCTTTTATTATGTTTAGAAATGTTCCTTGTATTCCTGATCTTTCAAAGACCTTTATCATGAAGGGGTGTTGGATTTTGTCAAAGGCTTTTTCAGCATCTAAGGAGATGATCATGTGGTTTTTTTCTTTCAGTTTGTTTATATGGTGTATTACATTGACTGATTTTCGTATGTTGAACCATCCTTGCATCCCTGGGATGAATCCTACTTGGTCGTGATGGATGATTGTTTTGATGTATTCTTGGATTCAGTTTGCCAATATTTTGTTGAGTATTTTTGCATCAATGTTCATGAGGGAGATTGGTCTGTAGTTCTCTTTCTTTGTTGCATCTTTGTGTGGTTTGGGTATCAGGGTAATTGTAGCCTCATAAAAAGAGTTTGGTAGTGTTCCTTCTGTTTCTATTGTGTGGAACACTTTGAAGAGTATTGGTATTAGTTCTTTGAAAGTCTGGTAGAATTCTGCACTGAAACCATCTGGTCCTGGGTTTTTTTGGTTGGGAGACTTTTGATGACTGTTTCTATTTCTTTAGGGGTTATTGGTCTATTTAAATGGTTTATCTGGTCTTGATTTAATTTTGGTATGTGGTATTTATCCAGAAAATTGTCCATTTCTTCCTGGATTTCCAGTTTTGTGGAGTACAGGTTTTTGAAGTATGATCTGATGATTCTCTGGATTTCCTCGTTGTCTGTTGTTATGTCTCCCTTTTCATTTCTGATTTTGTGAATTTGGGTGCTCTCTCTTTGCCTTTTGGTTAATTTGGCTAGGGGTTTATCTATCTTGTTGATTTTTTCAAAGAACCAACTCTTTGTTTCATTGATTTTTTTGTATTGTTCTCTTGTTTTCTATTTCGTTGATTTCAGCCCTCAATTTCATTATTTCCTGGCGTCTATTTCTCCTGGGTGAGTTTGTTTCTTTTTGTTCTAGAGCTTTCAGTTGTGCTGTTAATTCATTGGTATGGGATTGCTCCATCTTCTTTATGTGTGCATTTAGAGCTACGAATTTTCCTCTTAGCACTGCTTTCATAGTGTCCTATAAGTTTGGGTATGTTGTACTTTCATTTTCATTGAATTCTAGGAACTCTTTAATTTCTTTCTTTATTTCTTCCTTGACCCATTGATGTTTCAGGTGGGTTCAGGTGGGCATTATTCAGTTTCCATGAGTTTGTGGGTTTTCTAAAATTTTTGTTGTTGTTGAGGTCTAACTTTAAGGCATTGTGGTCTGATAAGATACAGGAGGTTATTCCAATTTTTTTGTATCTGTTGAGATTTGTTTTGTGTCCAAGCATGTG
The DNA here is from genome assembly GCF_049852395.1 of Peromyscus maniculatus bairdii. Taxonomy (NCBI): domain Eukaryota; kingdom Metazoa; phylum Chordata; class Mammalia; order Rodentia; family Cricetidae; genus Peromyscus; species Peromyscus maniculatus. Next base: position 14,933,920 of record NC_134875.1, read on the forward strand.
GTCAATTTTTGAGAAGGTTCCATGGGGTGCTGAGAAGAAGGTATATTCTTTTGTGTTAGGATGGAATGTTCTGTAGATATCTATTAGGTCCATTTGAGTCATAACATCTGTTAGGTCCTTTATTTCTTTGTTAAGTTTCAGTCTAGTAGATCTGTCTTTTGGTGAGAGTGGTGTGTTAAAGTTTCCCACTACTAATGTATGGGGTTTGATGTGCGTTTTAAACTTTAGTAGTGTTTCTTTTATGAATGTGGGTGCTTTTGTATTTGGAGCATAAATGTTTAGAATCGAGACTTCATCTTGGTGGATTTTTCCCGTGATAAATATGTAATGTCCATCCTGATCTCTTTTGATTGATTTTAGTTTGAAGTCTATTTTATTAGATATTAGGATAGCTACACCAGCTTGTTTCTTAGGTCCATTTGCTTGGAAAGCCTTTTTCCCAGCCCTTTACTCGGAGGTAGTGTCTGTCTTTGAAGTTAAGGTGTGTTTCTTGTATGCAGCAGATGGATGGGCTGGTTTCTTACCCATTCTGTTAGCCTGTGTCTTTTTATAGGTGAGCTGAGACCATTGATATTGATGGATATTAATGACCAGTGATTGTTAATTCCTGTTATTTTTTGTGGTTGTGTTGTGTTGTGTTGTGTTGTCCTTCTGTGGTGTATGTTGGTGTGGGATTATCTATTGCTTGATTTTTCATGGATGTGTTTAGCTTCTTTGGGTTGGATTTTCCCTTCTAGTGCTTTCTGTAGGGCTGGGTTCGTGGACAGGTATTGATTAAATCTGGTTTTATCCTGGAATATTTTGTTTACTCCGCCTATGGTGATTAAGAGTTTTGCTGGGTATAATAGTCTGGGTTGGCATCCGTGGTCTCTTAGTGTCTGCATGAGATTTGTCCATGATCTTCTAGCTTTCATAGTCTCTATTGAGTAGTCTGGTGTTATTCTGATTGGTTTGACATTATATGTTACTTGGTCTTTTTCCTTTGCGGCTCTTAATATTTTTTCTTTGTTCTGTGTGTTTAGTGTTTTGATTATTATGTGGCGAGGGGACTTTTTTTTTGGATCCAGCCTATTCGGTGTTCTGTAAGCTTCTTGTATCTTCATAGGTATTTCTTTCTTTAGGTTAGGAAAGTTTTCTTCTATGATTTTGTTGAATATATTTTCTGTGCCTTTGAGTTGGTATTCTTCACCTTCTTCTATCCCTATTATTCTTAGGTTTGGTCTTTTCATGATGTCCCAAATTTCCTGGACGTTTTGTGTTAGGACTTTTTTGTCTTTAGTGTTTTCTTTGACTGACGAATCTATTTTCTCTATCGTGTCTTCAGTGTCAGAGATTCTCTGTTCCATCTCTTGCAATCGGTTGGTTATGCTTGTTTCTGTAGTTCCTGTTCGTTTAGTCAGGATTTCTATTTCCAGCATTCCCTCAGCATGTGTTTTCTTTATTGTCTCAAATTCATTTTTCAGATCTTGGAATGTTTCTTTCATCTGTTTAATTGCTTTTTCTTGGCTTGATTTGATTTCTTCCCATTTTTTGTTCGTTTATTCTTCCATTTCTTTAAGGGAGTTTTTTTATTTCCTCTGTAATGGAGTTTTTCATTTCCTCTTTAAGGGAAGTTTTTATTTCCTCTTTAAGGGAGTTTTTCATTTCCTCTTTAAGGAAAGTTTTTATTTCCTCTTTGAGGGAATGTTTTATTTCTTCTTTAAGGGCCTCTATCATCTTCTTAGTCATTTTTAGGGTTGGTTTCTTCTGTTTCTTCTCTCTTGGTATGTTCAGGTCTTGCAGGTGTAGAATCACTAGGTTCTGATGTTGCCATATAGGTCTTTATGTTGTTGCTTGTATTTTTGCACTGGCGTCTACTCATCTCTTCCTCTGTGCGGTGCAGGTGGTATCTGTGTCTGAGAGTGCCTCTCTTGTTCTAATTTTTAGTCTTGGATTAGTAGGGGTTCTTGGTTAAATTGGTGCTATTGGGCTATTTCTTCAGGGGCAGCTGATTTCAGTTGGTGAAGTATATACTTATGATTCTGGTGATCTGGTTTGGTGGCTTGGTAGCGCCTTCTTCTGTGTTCCCAGGTCACGTTTTGTTCATTTGTCAACTCCTCAGCTGATCTTGTTTCTTCAGACTTCAAACTGTAGGCATCTGAATCCTCTCCCAAATGGGTTTCAGCTGAGCAGGGTAGTCTCACCAACACCTCCAAGTTGTTGGGTTTCACAGATCAGCAGCTGGGCCCTGGGTTGTCCTCAGACAGAGTGTTCAGATTCGTTCTGGTTCTGTGCCATGGAGATAGCTTCTTCCCCAGGTGTTGGGGTTAGAGGCGTCCCTGTTCCAAGCTGCATCTGCTTATCTCTGTCCCTGGGCCTGTCTACCTCTGCGGTCTGCCGACGGGCCTGTATGTCTCTGCCAGCTGCCACTGGGCCTGTATGTCTCTCCCGGCTGCCGCCGCGGGCCTACCTACCTACCTCTGCTTGTCACTGCTGGCGGGCCTGTCTACCTCGCTGGGCCTGAATGTCCCTGTCAACCGCTGCTGCCGGGCCCGGCTACCTCTGCAGGCTGCCTCTGTGGGCCTACCTGTGTCTGTTTGTCTCCACCGCCGGGCCTGTCTACCTCTGTGGGCCGCTGCTGGGCCTATATCGCATTTTTGTTTTTTACTAAATACCTTTTCTGGTACTGCACAGAAAAAAAATGATTTTTTTTTCTTTTTTTAAAATGTATAATATAATAATCTGATGCTGTTTTCTTTTTTAATTTTATTTTATAATTTAATTTAATTTTACATATCAGCCATGGATTCCCTTGTTCTACCTGCCTTCCCCCAAGCCCAGCCCCCATTCCCACCTCCTCCAGGGCAAAGACTCCCCGGGGATTGAGATCAACCTGGTAGACTCAGTCCAGGCAGGTCCAGTCCCCTCCTCCCAGGCTGAGCCAAGTGTCCTGCATAAGCCCCAGGTTCCAAACAGCCAGCCCATGAACTGAGGAGCATCCCGGTCCCACTGCCTGGATGCCTTCCAAACAGATCAAGCCAATCAACTGTCTCACTTATCCAGAGGGCCTGATCCAGTTGGGGGCTCCTCAGCTATTGGTTCATAGTTCATGGGTTTCCATTCATTTGGCTATGTGTCCCTGTGCTTTATCCAACCTTGGTCTCAACAATTCTCAATCATACAAACCCTCCTCGTTCTCGCCAATTGGACTCCTGGAGCTCCACCTGGCGCCTGGCCATTGATCTCTGCATCCAGTTCCCTCAGTCATTGGATGAGGTTTCTAGAATGACAATTGGGGTGTTTAGCCATCCTATCACCAGAGTAGGTCAGTTCGGGCTATCTCTGGACCATTACCAATGGAGGTATCTTTGTTGATTTCTGTGGATCTCTCTAGCACTTTGCTTCTTCCTATTCTCATGTGGTCTTCATTTATCATGGTCTCCTATTCCTTGTTCTCCCTCTCTGTTCTTGATCCAGCTGGTATCTCCCACTCTCCTAAGCTCTCTTTCCCTTGACCCTTGCCCTTCATTACCCCCACTCATGTCCAGGTTGTTCATGGCTCAGCGGATAAGAGAACTGACTGCTCTTCCAGAGGTCCTGAGTTCAATTCCCAGCAACTACATGGTGGCTCACAAAAAAATGATTTGTGACCAGCCAATCTCTTAAGAATCAGTTTGGCAATTACAATTATGTCTTATTCAACTTGGTATCTGCTATAAATTAAACTGTATATTTATTGGAAATATGTGCTATTTCAAGCCCCTTGCTTCAGAATATGACTTTAATGGGAAACAGCATCTTTATGGTTATAATCAAGTTAAAATGAGGTCATTAAAAAGACTCCATACCATTATGACTGTTATGAATATATGAAAGAAAAATTAGGACATAAAGACCTGTACATGGGGAGAGGAACCTGTGAAAACAACATTGGAGTGATCTACCCACAAGCCAAGCAGTAAGTCGCCCAGTCTGTGATACTTTGTTATGGAACTCCTAATAAATTAATATGCCATCATTGTAAGAGTTTAGGATGAACAGTGAATATTTGCAGAATAAATCAATGAAATGCCTTATAAGTAAATTTGTCCCTTTTAAAAATAAAAACTCACTAATAAATATATTTGACCTCCACATGTAGCAAGGATTTGGTTTGCCTTAAAAGCTTACATTGTACTATAACAAATAAATATTATGTCCCTGTTATATATCTCAACAACATCCCTTTAGTTTAGCCCATTAGAGGAGGTTTATAAATCTTTTGCTTTTTTGGAAGAGAAGACATCGAAATCAAAGAGAAATTAACTATTCATAGTTGATGTCATAAGTCAGAACACAAAGGGAATCAAGTCTCTGATGCTGTCAGAGTGGTTTGAAAGGAAATGGCCCCCAAAGGGTGTGGCATTAGGAAATGTAGCCTTTTTGAAGTTGGTATGGCTTTGTTGGAGAAAGTGTGTTTCTATTGGGGTGGGCTTTGTGGTTTCCTATGCTCAAGATACTGCTCAGTGCCTCAGTTCACTTTCTGTTGCCTTTAGATCAAGATGTTGGACTCTCAGCTACTTCTCCAGCACCATGTCTTACCTGCACACTGACATGTGACACCATGATGGTAATAGATTAAACCTCTGAAATTGTAAGCTGCCTCCTCAATTAAATGTTTTCCTTTATAAGAGTTGCTGTGGTCATGATGTCTCCTCACAGCAATTGAAACCTTAACTAAAACAGATGCCATTTGAAAATGAAATAAAAATAAACTTAATTTGTAGCTAGAAATTGTTAGGTTGCCCTCAGGACAAAATCCCTTTCTAGCCAAGCAACCTTTCCAATATATATGGATGGATATAGATATATCTATGTATTGATATATAGTGCTTCCTCATGGGTTAACACTTCCTTGAACATTAGCCAGTATCAAATGGCTTGAGAAAAGCTTTATACTTCAGTTGATCTTGTCAACCTCAAAAAAAAAAACAAATAATTCATTTTAACATAGATCAGATATTTGTAAGAATCAAAATTAGTAATCAAATATAAGTCCATCAGACTCTCATGAATCAGTGGGATATAATATAGAAATCATGAGCTTTGGAGGCAAACAGACCTGAATTTAAATCTAGCATCTCTCTACAAATTACCAGTTGTGTGACTTTAGGCAAGTAACTAAACTTTCCTATGTCTTTGTTTTATTTTATTTTGAATAGTGAAATATATTGTAGAGAGTAGCCAAGACTGCAGTAACAGTCAGCAGTTATGAGAAATACTACCTTGAGAAATGCTTCTCAAGTTTACTATTAAAGATTTTTTGAGACAGGATCTCACATAGCCCAGGCCCTTCTCAAAATTTCTGTGTAGTCAAGGATGACCTGGAACTCCTGACTCTCCTGCTTCTGGCACCCAACTGCTCAGATTGAAGGTGTGTACCATCATCATGGCTTAGAACATTCTTATATACAGTTTTTGGGGGGCCACCTGAAGAACCTCTCTGTGAAAGGAAGTCTTGATGGTTTGACTGTGAGTCTTAGCCTTTAAAGGCTGAGCTTTCTCCAGCCCTAAAGTACCTCTCTGAAGTTTTGCTTTACACTCATCAGGGTAATGATTGTTAGCCCTTCTGGAAAAAAAAAACTCTGAACTTTCATTAGCATAATGCAATCATTATTTCACATTCACTTCATAGCTGGATGTAGGTGAGAGGGTATCCAGGGCTGCTCTCCTACAAATGATTGCTCTTAATACTGTTTGATGCTATTTTAAATATTGGCCTGTGAAATTTCAGTGAAAGAAAAAGGAAACAATGCCTTATTTTAAAAGAATTTTATTACCAATTCTAGAATTAGTGTGTTAGACTTTTGTGCACATTCCATTAGCCAGACCCAGTTACATAATTCCAAAGCAACTGTAACTGAGACTGGGGCACGTAATTCTCTTGAGTATAAAAGGGGAAATGGAATGGATTGACATATAAACATTTTCTGCAAAAATATTCTTTCATATGAGGGCATAAGGCAATTTTGGAAGCTTAGATACTATGCATGCCAGTTTTACTTGTAATTTCACAAGTATATATGATTTCAGAAAAACATTTTTGATGTGTGTGCATGCATACATGTGTATTTAAGAGTACATCTGTGCATAGATTTGGAGAGTATGTGTTTATGTCATTACATGTGTACATATGCATGTGGGTGCATGTTCATTATGTACATGTGAATGAAGGCAAGAAGTAGACACTGGATGTTTTCCACTATGACTCTCCACCTTATCTATTTCAGACAGGGTCTCTTACTGAACCCAACAATTGTTGGCTGGCTAGAATGACTGGAAAGCATGTTCTGGAGATCTGCCTGCATATACTCCCCTAGCACTGTATTTATGGACACATATACACAACTACATCCAGATTTTCCATGGTTGCTGGGGTTCCAAACTCAGGTCCTTAAGATTGTGTGATGGACACTCACACTGAGATACCTTGCCAGTCCCCAACATTTTTGCACTTTTATATAACTGATTTCCCAGAAAACACATCTTAAATAGCCTTCAAGAATAGTGGATCTTGCCGGGCGGTGGAGGTACATGCCTTTAATCCCAGTACTTGGGACACAGAGCCAGGCAGATCTCTGTGAGTTCAAGGCCAGCTTGTTCTACAGAGCAAGATCCAGGACAGGTTCCAAAATTACACAGAGAAACTCTGTCTCAAAAAAACAAACAAACAAAAATAGTGAATTTCAACCTGTGGATTGCAACCCCATTACTTTCAGACAATGATTTTATTATCTCTAAGTACTGGCTGGCTTTGTGTGTCAACTTGACACAAGCTAGAGCCATCACAGTAAGGAGCCTCAGCTAAGGAAATGCTTCCTTGAGATCCAGCTGTAAGGCATTTTTTCATTTAGTGACCAATGGGGGAAGGCCCAGGCCCTGGTGGGTGGTGTCATCCCTGGACTGTTGATCCTGGGTTCTATAAGAACATGGGTTGAGCAAGCAGGGAAGCAATTCAGGAAGCAGCTCCCCTCCATGGCTTCTGCATCAGCTCCTGCTTCCGGAAGCATGTCCTGTTTGAGTTCCTGATCTGACTGCCTTCAATATGAACAGAAATATGGATGTGTAAGCCAAATTAAACCCTTTCCTCCCCAACTTGCTTTATGGTCATGTGTTTGTCATAGCAATAGAAACCCTGACTAATACTCTAGGAAGCTGAATTCAGAAAAGACTGGCCATATATTCAATGACCAAATGCTTTTCATGGGCCAAGTAAAGTGGCATAGAACTCAGCTAGATACAATTAAGGTTCACATCTCTCCAGTCCAAGCAACAGAGTCTCCATACCCATGACTGTTCCATAAGTGAGTACACAGCACCCAGGGAGAGTACTACAACATCAGTACATAGTGAATATGATTTTTAAAAAGTCATAATATGGCTAGATAGGAAAGATCTCTAGAAATTGAAAATAAGATTTGACACAAAACATGCCTTGTAGTATTTCTTAGATGATCTAAAAGTATTTCTTTCTCCATTTTAATGTGTAATAATATCTAAAAAGGGAGATTAGCATATGACAAGATTCAGGATATAGAATGCTCAGTTTTCAAAGAGGAACATGAAAAGGTTTGAGCTAACGCACACACCAGAGATGCCATTCTTTAGCAAGTAGCCACGCAGGCACTTTACATTTAGATAAGAGTGTTGTGTTGAGACAAGAGAGTCTCCTTAACAATCCAGGAAAAGACATTCTACATATAAAGGAAAATCTTAAGATTTCTTTGCATAATGTTCTGTGGATCCTGAGAGAAAATTACTTCTCAATGCACGCATGCACAGAAATACTTTCAATAAATATGTTTTAATGAATAGGAAATACTAGGATGATTGAGATGTCTGTCATCCACATGGGAGACAAAAAGAGCAAAAACAAGAAGAGTGAAAAGAGATAAGTAGCATTTATTTCTTAAGTGGTGAAAAATGATTTTTTAATTTACACATACTGCTTGTGGAACTTGAAAACCCCTTGAAAATTGCTCAGTGTTCATATTAATGCAGTTCATATAGTAATGACAATCCACATACCTTTTTCACCCAAGTTCCACAAGAATATTAAAGTCATGCTTTATCTTCAAGGTCAAATTTATTAGACTAGATTAAAAGAAGTTTGTATAAACAAAGCCAGAAAGTAAATCTTTCACATAACATCAGTCAAACCCTACTGACTGTCAAGAAAGAACAATTAACCTGTTTTCCCTATTTGCACCAAGACCAAGAGTAGAACTATTCATCTATCACAAGAAAGCCTATTATCAGGATATGGCCAGCTACATAACAAATAGATTACAATTTACTAGATGGTCTTTTTTTAATATTGCATGTCCCAAATTGTATATTAATACACATTCAGACCAAGAGATCATCCTTCTAGGAAAGCCACATTGCCAAAAGAGGAAAGGCTATGTTCAAGGCTATGCATGCAGCATTATTTATAAAAGCAAAAGATTGATCAGACTGAAAACTTTCACAAGCAAGTTACTACTTGAACAGTAAATTAGAACATATTTATATAAAGTGAAGAAACATGGGCAAAGAATATTAATGTTTATCTAAGAAAGAAAACATTTTATCATATAAGAAGTCAAGGAAGATGTCAAAGATGACAGAGATTATGTCTAAACACTCAAGCACTAACTTAAATAAGCTTCTTTTGACCAAAGATACAAAATTAGGAGATAAGTGAGAATAAGCCAAAAATGCAAGAAATATGCTCAGACCCATGAATTCTTAGTGGAAGTTTAGAAATAGTCACTTTTCATCATTGGAAGATTCTAGGAAAGCAACATGAGCTAATTTATATATCTGAAGTAAAAGAAAAACCCAGAGACAAATGTAAAAGAAGGTCTAAGTCAGGACTTTTCTATAGCTTCAACAAAACACCATGGCCAAAGCAAATTATAAAAGAAAGCATTTAACTCAAGAGCTCATGGTTCTAATGGGTTAGAGTCCATAACCATCATGGCAGGGAGCATTGCAGCATAGTAAGCACAGATGGTGCTAGAGCAGTAACTGAGAGCTAACATCTTGAGACAATAACCACTAGGCAGAGAGAGAGCTAACTGGGAATGGCATGGGCTTTTGAAACTTCAAACCCTACCCTCAGTGATACACCACCTAATTTTTCCCAAACAAATGGTTCTACCAACTGAAGACCAAATGATCAAATTATGTGAGCCTATGGGGGGCATTCTCATTCAAACCACCACAAAGGAAGAAAGTAAGAAGAAGGATTAAACACAAACAAAAACTTTACGTTAATATACCTTGACTTACAGCTTTTACTTTGCATAGTGTACATAATTTGAAAATGCTAAATCCAAGTAAGCCAGTCCCTTACTTGTTGAAAGTTGAAAGTAAAATGGACACAAGAAAAAGTGTCCATGAAATACATGCCTACAGACAGAATAAGAGAAACAGAAAGGATTATACATATTTACAAAGTATCTGGAAAATAAAAGAAATACACGTTGGTTCTTATCATATTTAACTTGTTTTAGTTTAAGTTGCCCTAGATAATTATATTTATGAATATAGCATATCGTGACATTTCAACACATGCATAAATTAATACTGATCAAATCAGAACAATTATCATCTACCTTCCTTAATTTTTATGCTTAGAACCCTCAACCTCTTCTTTTCATTATATATACAATGAGTCATTGTAAACTATAGCCATACTACATGCTGATATTATCACTGAGGTTGTATTTCAATTGCCCAAAGATTGAAATATTGTAGCATCAATTAGAATGATTTCAATGACTTAGAATTCATGAATATGTTAAAAATTCCTCAGTCATAGTATAAGCTAGAAACATCCAAAAATTAAGAAAAATGGGGAACGTTGAAATGCATAAAATATATATGGACCAATCATAGTCTTTTTATAATTTATTACCATAAAATGAATACAAATATAGCCCAAAATTTGAACATTATTAAAATGCATGCACACAAACACAAGCCATACATGTTGCCACATATAATTGAAATAAATGTAAAAATGTATACTAGCACAGCATTAAATCATAACTTTGCAAATTAACTATAGTATATAATATACTAATAAAATAATCATACTCACTTCCTATTCCTATTGAAGTGAATTGATATGCTTTGGTTCACTACTTTAAATTCTTTGTGTCATTCTTGCTTCTGTGTGAGCAGTTCATCTTTCTGAGTATCACAGGAAGAAAGAGATCTTGCATTATCCCCATATATTTTTTACCATACACAATACATATAACATAGAAAGTAAAAAATATCTGTTAATTGATCATGATGTTGACAAGGCTTCTGGGAAACAGGAGGTTGTTTTTCTTAAACTGAAAGTTATATGTGGAGATCAGTCAGAAGAAGCAAAGAATGAACCCCAGAGAATTCTAAACATCCTCAGTGTTCATAGATGAACTACTTGCCACTATCCCTTCCCAGTCACCAGGGGTGCAACCATGAACATCAAGTAGGACATCTAGCTGTGACCTAGTATCATCAGTGTTAAAGATGCCAACTTTAGTGTCAGTGTTGAAGATGCCAAGTTCAGGCCTCACATCTGTAGTACCTGTTGATAGGGACATAATTAACAATAGGAAAGGTACTAGAAAAAATAAATTGGTTCAATATAAGAAACAGAGATACTTTCATCAATAGATATGCAACTAAGTAAGATTTATTTGTACCATTACTTTTCCATAAAAGAAGAATGGACGTAAGAAATATTTTGCAGTGTGAAACAGGACAGTGTAGAGTTAAGCGCAGTTGCAGAGAAAAGGATATGGAGGTAGTAAATGTTACAGACCCTGGTGGATTTTCAATTCAAGACAGTAAAATTGCAACAGATAACAACCATTATAAATTCTATCCACCTCCTAGATGTCCTCCAGGCAATTATCAGCAGAATTACCAGAACAGTGAGAGTGAAAAGGGAGTAGGGACTGCATAGCATACCAAAGACCAGACCCAAAAGTTCCGTGCCTCTTACAGAATGAGGTCCCCCGCCCTGCAATGTGTAGAGGCCCTCCGGGCATCCACCACAGTATTCCAACCCTCCTGTATAAGGAGCAGTGATGAAAGATACTGATATCTGGCATACAAAAGTATGAGGTAGATGAGTGAGACAGAATATGCATTGATATTATAGACCACTGTTCTTCAAGGGTGCTTCTGGTTCATCATAGATAGCTGAAAAGTGAAGAAATGAAAAATGTAAAGAAATTAAAAGACATCAGACCCAAGTTTTGCAGTCACCTTGAACATTGGTACTATTGAAACTTCAATTACCAACACAGATACCTAGAAATCCTCAAACCATAAGATAGCCAAGGGACAATTGCAGCCAAACCAACAGTAAAAATTCACACACACACACACACACACACACACACACACACACACGAGGTTGAGCGGGACAAAAGTAAGTATCAACCATAATCTACCCTTAACAAGAAAAAGTGTCCATGAAATACATACCTACAGACAGAATAAGAGAAACAGAAAGGGTTATACATATTTACAAAGTATCTGGAAAATAAAAGAAATACAGTAAAAAGTTGAATAGGGAACACATAATTAAATGATAAAGAATTTATAAAGTTTCATAGAAAAAATTGTTCAATACTTAAGTATTCTAAGAGTGATGCATTAATACAATGTCGGTGAATTCTTTGTAACCAGTAATGTGCTGAAAAAACCCACTCACCACCATATGGTGTGAGAGTAAAACAATGGGCAGGTAAATAGCCCCCATAATGTGAAACTATTCACTGTGCAAATTCATGTGTATACCAAGCAATGGTAACTCAAAAGGTTCTTGTCTTTCACAGTCCCAGCAGGATTGTTGTCATGAGCAGATTCACCATCTATGTTAACAACTAACTAACACTCAAATAACTTGTATGTGAATCAGGGAAAAATGAAATCCAGGCTACCTGACTACAGCTCCTATGATAGGTTGAGAAGAAAAACACGTAAATTATCAAGAGAATGGTGGAGATTTCAGCATTTCTGCTATAAAAGGCATTTCTGAGCTCCTGGCATGTATGCTTAGCAATATGGAATTAGAGAGAACAAATTCCATTCGTGTTTATAACAAGTGACCTTCCAAAGAGTAGATAAGGTTAGAAACCATGTAGACAAATGGAGAATGGTAAAGAGGAAGGTTACCTAAGCAATAGGCCAGATACCAAGAAGATGATTGAAATTCATTTCCCAAGTCAGTCCAGAAAATGCTCACTAATCAGTCTTCCAGGAGGACAGTGCCAATTGGCATGAATGTCAGAAAAGCCTGCCCATATCAATACAATCAGTGTTTGACAAGAGACATCAGATTTTGCCAGTGCCTAAGCAAACAAGCTGCAGAATTAATAAACATCATCTTAAGAAAATGCTAGCTGATTTTTTAAGTGATGATAATTTTTGAAATCTGGCTTAAAATCACAGAGAATTTGCAGAGAATCAATGATGATCTGTTATTATTCTCATAAGAAAATAGATTTTTAAAGTTGCTTTGACCTTAGAGGAAAATGCCCTTTTACTTTAAAAATCTCATTCAGAAGTAATATCTTCAAGTGTTTTTTGAAGTATGTTTTCCAAAGAATACAAATTCAGCCAGAGCTTTCTTCCTGATAAGACTGTAGACACAACCTGAAGAACTAGAGAGATAAGAAAATATATTTGATTAACCTGAGAGCAAATCCTAAACTATCTCTGTAAATACAGAGCATACAACTTTTAAAGAGAAACTCATACACCTACAGAGGTTTTAGAAAAGCTGCCAAAGGAGGCTTAAGTGTGCATATTAAAAAGTGCTGAAAAACAACATCCACCTGCAACTCTCCCAGGAAACTGCAACCTGATTTGAGGGCTAAGTTGTGTGGGAACATACATTGAAATATATAAGCATCCTTCTTAAAATGCCTAGACTTGTCTTTTCTGTGATGCTGTTAAATGAATGGATTCTGAAACTTGATGAAATATCTAAAATTAGCACTATGTGTTTTACAACTAACTCCTGGTTTTATATATATATATACAGCTTAGGCTAGAATTTTGTGGAGGGTCTGCTCTTGACTAGATGCTACCCATTGCTCACACCTGAAAAGGGCTTTAATGGCCTTTTCTTTTTGAACTATTACTATTACTATTCTTAGCATAATTCCCCTGGCCTTGCTGGGAAAGGAATAAAAGGCTGGGACCAAGAGGCCAGTGATTTCTCACCAGGAATAGACTGCAGGGTTGGAAAGAACAAGGTAATTATCTTTAGCAATGAAATTCTGTTTTGATAAGGCCATGGGGGAGGGGGAAATGTGACGGGATAAATAGGTCAATTCATTTATTTCAGTTTCCCTTATTCAGCAGCCTTTTGGCTCTTCTAACCCAGGAGAATAGAAGCCCTGACAACGCATGGGTCAGCAGAGCATATGCTGTTTAAATGGAATTTATCGATGCTTTGCAATATGGCTGGTCTTAAAAAAAAAAATGTGGCTTTCCTAAAAATATCAACAGTTCAGACTCATCCTCAGTTGCTCTGTGTCTCAGTGTCTGCTTTTCACCAGCTAACCACTTCTATTTCAGAGCTGCTCTACAAAACCTGCAATCCTTCATAAAATTGCACATTTCCCTGAGTTTCAGATATTTTTCCTAGCACTTGCTGAAGTTAGTAAATGAAGAGTTTCAAAGGTTTACTGTTGAGCTATAGCAATTGTCTGTACTATTACAAAGTTAGATAAACTCAGGAAGAGTACATCTCCCACAAACTAATGTAAAGAGTAAGGCATACTGACAGCCATTCCCTACTCATTAATTGGCTTTTTATCTGTAAACATTTTGATCTTTGTGAAAGTCTCAGATCATTCCATTTCTGATTACCAATTCCTTGTCCTGTATCAAGAGGTAGCACTGGATAATCTGTAACCTGCAATTCCCCATTAGGAAGATTTTCACAGTCTGTTCTCAAACTCCTCCTTCGCATATCTACTCATAGTGTCTGAACCCCCAAAATCAGAAATAATAAAACCACAAGTTCTATTATATTTATGATCTATGACAGGGGAGAGCAATGTCTGTATTACCAATCTATTAAAGTATGATGTAAGAGGTTAAGTACAATAAAATAAAATGTCAAATGAAGAAGGAGATAGAATAAAAGTTATTGTTTTTTGCTGTGGATATTGTTCTGTATGCTGTGAATGTGTTGCTCTGATTGGTTAATAAATAAAACACTGATTGGCTAGTAGCCAAACAGGAAGTATAGTATAGGTGGAATAAGCAGAGAGGAGAATTCTGGGAAGGTAAGGCTGAGTCAGGAGGAGCTGCCAGCCACCGCCATGAGAAGCAAGATGTAAAGATATTGCTAAGCCACAAACCACATGGCAAGGTATAGATTTATAGAAATGGGTTAATTTAAGATGTAAGATCTAACTAGCAAGAAGCCTGGGCCATTAGGCCATACAGTTTTGATTAATATAAGCCTCTGTGTGTTTACTTGGGTCCAAGCGGTTGCAGGACTGGCAAGTGAAAGAGATTTGTCCTGACCATGGGCCAGGTGCAACACGGGAAAACTTCAGCTACAAATGGTGCCCAACTTTTGTAAGGTAGCTTTAGAAAGGAGAATTTGCTTAAATTATGTATTCGTTCATTTGGGCTGCTATAACAAAAATACTTTAGACTGTAATTTATATGCCACAAAACTCTTTGCTAATAGTTCTAGACAGTTCAGGTCAAGGTCCCAACACATTTGGTATGTGGATAGGATCTGTTTCTCTTAGAGAGCATCTTTTCTCTGTCCTCATTGCAAAGTGGATTAATGAGCTTTCTCATAAAGGCATTAATCCCATTCCCAAATGTTCTACCTTCATGATCTAATCATATCCCCGAGTCCCTACCTGTGTTCTAATTTGCTCTCTGTTGCTGTAACAACACCATAATCAAAAGGAACTTGAAGAGGAAAAGATGTTATTTGGTTTACACTTCCAGGACACAATCCATCATTGAGGAGTTTCAGGGTAGGAGCTCAGACAGGAACTGAAGCAGAAACCATCAAAACGTGATGATTACTGGCTTGCTTCCAGGCTCAAGTTTGGTTCCCTTTCTTATACAGTCCAGGACCACCGGTTCAGGGACAGCACCACTCACAGTGGGCTGAGCCCTCCTACATTAATTAGCAATCACAAAAATGCCCCACAGAATTCCCAAGGGTAATCTGATTTAGACAACTCCTCCTCAGTTGAGACTTCCTCACATAACCATGGGCTGTGTCAAATTGACAGCTGAAGCTCATACCATCATGTTGGAGGTTTGGCTTCAACATAATGAATTGTGGAGGGATACAATCATTAAGCCACAATGTATGACCACTGCCTCTCCCACATCCATGTTCTTCTCTCTTGAAAAATATGTTCGTTGCATTTTAATATCATACAGAGTCTTAACTCATTTCAGCATAAATGCAAATTAAAAATCCAAAGTTTCATCTAAATATAATCTAAGGTATGGTTGAGAGTCAAGTTATTATTTATTCATAATGATGAATTACTGACACATAAGTTTTTCTCACTGTTATAAATTACCTGAGGGAAAGCTTTAAAAGAAAAAAGGTTTTATTTTCTCCTTGTTTCAGCCATTTCATTCTAGACTGGCATACATGAGGCAGGCTATTATAGTGGTAGGCAAGGGTAACTGAGGAAGCTACTCACATAATAGCAGCTAGAAGGAGAGGAGTGAGGGAGACAGAAGGAGTGAAGAAGAGAGGGAGGGAGGGAAGGAGGGAGGGGTAAAGGAAGGGAGGGGGACAAAAAAACCTATCATACCTAAGAATATGTCACAAGTGACCCACTTGCCTAAAGTAAGCCTCACCTCTGAAAAGTCTCCATGTTCTCACAATAATGTTATCATATTGTGAATCCATTACTGAATCAATCATCTACTCATTAGTGACTCAATAACCTCTTAATGATTGTGCTCATCAACTGTGTCCAAGCCTCCAACTCAGGAACATTTTGCAAACTGTAGCAACTCTCCAGTTGGAACCTGTGAACTCAGACAAGCTATGCGCTTCTAAAAATACATTGGCAGGACAAGCATAAGATGAACATCATCTGTGTGAGACATTCCCTGGGAGACATGACATAAACATCTATTCAACCCAGATAGAGAAACCAACAAAAGATCAAAGCAATGTTTATATCAAAGTTCAACTTGAAAAGCCAATAACTTTTATTGGGGTTACTTATAGGAATGTGGGTGAGGGGTTACTTACAGAATCAGAAATGGCTCTGCATCATCAAAATCCCATCCCAGCAAGGGTAACAACTCACCAAAGCTGCAAACTTGGAGCTCTACAGAACTCGCCAGCAACTTGACAAGCTGGAGAATCTCTTCTAGGAAGGTCAGCTCATTGACTTCTCCTTACCCTGCAGTTCTTTACTGCTTCTATAATGTTGTGGAAGGGCACCATGCATTATGTTACTTTCAGGAAATTTTTAGGTCTTATGGAACCTCCCTCCAAGATGGAATGTTTCAACTGGGATGAAATTACTGTATCATACTCCACCTTTTCCACCAGCTCTTACATTCTTCCAACCCTATTTTTCCACAATGTTCCCTGAATCTTGGAGGTGATATAGATGTCCAACTATGGCTATAAATTGGGTTATTGTCCACAGTAATTGTCACTTGTTCTCAAGAGCTTTACCAATGGTTATGAGTCTCTTTGATACATCATTCATTACAAAATGAAATTTATTTCCATGAGTCTTTGTTGCTGGCAGCAACTGTGATCTATGGGTATAAATTCAAATATTTAAAAGAGAATTTGAGAGAAACATCACATTTGCTTAACAAAACAGTAGCAATGTCATCCCCAATAGGGCCTATCATCTCCTCCATCATGAATTTTTGTCCTAGCTTGCTTACAGTGCCAGACATGAACTCCCTCCTATGAAGCAGGCCTTAAATTCAATCAGAAAGCTATTGTTTGTATCCATGATATTTGTGCCACTAGTGTGTACATCCTGCCTTCTATTTTGATACTGGAGTATGAAGGTTCCACAGCCAAACAGGACTTGGTGACAATTTTCCCCAGAAACCTGCAGAGTACCAGCTGGTACTATGAAAGCAAATCAAAGAATGAGGAGTCCTTAGAAAAAGTCTTTTACTCTCTGCTTCTAGACTGCAACCAACAGCTGTAGCAAGCCTTTATGGTTTGTGGGAACTCGGGATTTTCCCTGGCCAGCCGCTTGCAGGAAAATGGCCCACCCCTGACACTAGGTTTTTCCTTCAACTACCTCATTGCTTTTGAGAGTACCTTTTTTCACCCATGTGTGGTGCCTTCTGTACTTCAATCTTTTAGTTCTTTCAATGAACCCAGTTGCAGAAGAATTCTAAGTTACAAAGTACCGTTGTACTTGGTTGTCTTCAGTACAGTTCTACACATCAGTGTTTGTGAAATGACTACCCATATTATCACATAACTTTCCATGGAACTCATAAATAACACTGATTTGAGTGAGACCCTTGATGGTAGCTTTACTTATATGGGAATATTTGTAAGAGGCCTGGGGCAGTGTCCACACAGGTGAGGGCATATTGGCATGGAAGGCCTAGACAGCAGGCAGGGTATTGGACTATTTTACAAGAATGCCATTGGCTTTAGCTATTTTCTACCCAGCTTTGAATCCCCTGTTATATGAACACAGTGAACAGCCTCTAGTAGCAGCTGAGGGAAGATGGGCCATACATTTTGTTTGTTTGTTTGTTTTTAAGGTACCTGCTTCCTGATTTCCAAAAAGACGCAATGGGCTGTGGTCTGCTTCATGGAAAACTACTGGGGTGTTCTGCTTCTTGATGAACTCTGTTATATATTTCCTTCCACGTCTATTTTTCCTACAGTTGCCAAATAAGCACCTGCCACTTTTTCTGTTTTGTCACCTACAAAGTGAAGCCTCTGAATATAGGCCAATTGTCAGTACAGATTGTCACGGTCCAAGGTCATAAGTTATTACTATCTATGCTGATCTTCACTCAGCCCAGTGGCTACTTTTTCCTTCTCCCTTCTCTAGCCATATGATGTCTTTGTTGAATTGCATTGGTACAGCTACACACTCCTGTTTGATGCTCCTATTCATACCATCTGTGTACCAGGCATCTACAGGGATGGGTTGCGTTCTCTGTAAAACTTAGTCTGTTTGAGTTCTTGGCACAATTATTGGGGTAAGCTGAGTGGCTTGAAGGAACACTGGCCCCCAGACAGCTTGCACAGCATTGGTAACAGGACATGCTGACACCGCATCACGTTGCTGTAAGAATTCATGCTACCATTGGAGGGATTGATTCTGCACCACCCCAGAAGAGGCTTTACTAAAAGACTTTCAATTGAATCTTTAATTAGATAAGCTGATTTTATTCTTACTGAGATGGGTCAAATCACAGATTCGACTTATCTTATATATATATATATATATATATATAAACAATTGCTATTCTAGGGCTATGTACTAACTTTCTGGCCATATCTATGATAGAAACCTAAACCATAGGAAACTGTTTTTTAATTTAATTTAATTTTACAATATAATTTAGTTCTACATATCAGCCACGGATTCCCTTGTTTTCCCCCCTCCCCTTCCCCCCAGCCCACCCCCCATTCCCACCTCCTCCAGGGCAAAGACTCCCCCGAGGATTGAGATCAACCTGGTAGACTCAGTCCAGGCAGGTCCAGTTCCCTCCTCCCATGCTGAGCCAAGTGTCCCTGCATAAGCCCCAGGTTTCAAACAGCCAACTCATGCAATGAGCCCAGGACCCGGTACCACTGCCTGGATGCCTCCCAAACAGATCAAGCTAATCAACTGTCTCACCTATTCAGAGGGCCTGATCCAGTTGGGGGCCCCTCAACCATTGGATCATAGTTCATGGGGTTCCATTCATTTGACTATTTGTCCCTGTGCTTTATCCAACCTTGGTCTCAACAATTCTCAATCATATAAACCCTCCTCTTTCTCACCAATTGGACTCCT
Source organism: Peromyscus maniculatus bairdii (assembly GCF_049852395.1). Lineage (NCBI taxonomy): Eukaryota > Metazoa > Chordata > Mammalia > Rodentia > Cricetidae > Peromyscus > Peromyscus maniculatus. The sequence goes on from NC_134875.1 coordinate 14,952,954, forward strand.
GGAGCTCCACCCGAGGCCTAGCTGTAGATCTCTGCATCCAGTTCCCTCAATCATTGGATGGGATTTCTAGCACGACAATTAGGGTGTTTGGCCATCCTATCACCAGAGTAGGTCATTTTGGGCTGTCTCTTGACCATTGCCAGCCGTCTATTGTGGAGGTATCTTTGTGGATTTCTGTGGGCCTCTCTAGCACTTTGCTTCTTCCTATTCTCATGTGGTCTTCATTTACCATGGTGTCCTATTCCTTGTTCTCCCTCTCTGTTCTTAATCAAGCTGGGATTTCCTGCTCCCCCAAGCTCTCTTTCCCTCGACCCTCGCCCTTCATTACCCCCACTCATGTCCAGGCTGTTCATGTAGATCTCATCCATTTCTCCATCATTGGGTGATCCCCATGTCTTTCTTGGGGTCCTGTTTTCCAGGTAGCTTCCGTGGTGATGTGAATAGCAGCCCAGTCATCCTTGTTCCACATCTAGTATCCTCCTATGAGTGAGTACATACCACGTTTGTCTTTCTGAGTCTGGGTTACCTCACTCAGGATGATTTTTTCTAGTTCCATCCATTTGCCTGCAAACCTCATGATGTCATTGTTTTTCTCTGCTGAGTAGTATTCCATTGTGTATATGTACCACATTTTATTTATCCATTCTTCAGTTGAAGGGCATCTAGGTTGTTTCCAGGTTCTGGCTATTACAAACAACGCTGATATGGACATAGCTGAGCAAGTGCCCTTGTGGTATGATTGAGCATTCCTTGGGTATATGCCCAAGAGTGGTATAGCTGGATCTTGGGGGAGATTGATTCCCAATTTTCTAAGAAAGCACCATATTGATTTCCAAAGTGGTTGTACAAGCTTGCATTCCCACCAGCAGTGGAGGAGAGTTCCCCTAGTTCCACATCCTCTCCAGCATAAAGTGTCTTCAGTGTTTTTGATCTTAGCCACTCTGACAGGCATAAGGTGGTATCTCAGAGTTGTTTTGATTTGCATTTCCCTGATAATTAGGGATGTTGAGCAATTCCTTAAATGTCTTTCAGCCATTTGAGTTTCCTCTTTGAGAATTCTCTGTTTAGTTCGATAGCCCATTTCTTAATTGGACTATTGGGCATTTTGATGTCTAATTTCTTGAGTTCCTTATATATTCTGGATATCAGTCCTCTGTCAGATTCAACTTATCTTAATAATTTATATATACTAACAATTGCTATTCTAGGGCTATGTACTAACTTTCTGGCCATATCTATGATAGAAACCTAAACCAAAGGAAACTTTTACTTGGGTTGTTTTTTCCAGTCTCTAGTCTTTTAAACTTCTAGTGACTTCAGTTTCATTTTCCCATTGTCTGAGTAAATAGCATCATGTTTGGGCTAGTCCACATTAACCTTACTATACACTCTTGGTGTTTTCTACAGAATAGGCTTTTTATATTCTTTCCAACATTTAGGTTGAGAATTTCCAGGTCTTCAAATTCTAAATCCCTTCCAGTTATAAGTTCTGATTTTTTTATTTTTCCTTTTTGTAGGCAAAAGAAGCTATGTCAAAACTTCACATTTTCCAAGAGATTTTTTTGACCAAATATTCTATTTCATCATTCACAAGCTCTAAGCAATAGTATAATTTGCCCAAGTTTTGTGTTATGTTGTTAAATTTATAGTTTTTATGCCTTTTTCCAATAACATGGTCCTTATTTCATAAACAATACCATGACAATGGCCTTTACCATCCATATTTCTACTGATACAATGATCATGAACACTTATGCATTCTCTTTCTTTACAACCCTCACCAGAATCATCTTATATAGTCTGCTCATGACAGTGTGGTTTTCTTTTTGCCTGCTTTCCTAGTCTCCTTTAGACTCTGTCTTCTATATCATTTCAAAGCAACTTACCCATCTTAACAATTTGTTACAGTAGTATCCCAATTTTTGGCACCAGTGACCACCATTATCAGTTCAGAGAGTAATAATAAGGTACCTTAAGTTGGATTATTAATAAGTGACAGAAATTTGTTGCACATAGTAGTTTTATAAGTTGGAAAATCCAAGATCAAGATGGCAGAAGATTTGGTCATTTCAGTGGCTACGTGTTACAAAAGATGAGAAAGAAGCAACCTTGCACTACATAACATTGGAAATTGTATGACAGCGGGTATATAGCTGTTACAACTCATTAGTTGAGTACTTACCTATCATGTTCTGAGCCATAGATTCAATCCCCACTAATGCCAGAAAAATCAGCATAGACAGTATAGAAATTTCTCTTACAACCTAAGTTCTGGTAATTGCTAATTGAATTTCCCAAATCAGAAATTCATTGTGTAGATTTGTTTAGTTTGCATCTCAAGGATCCCATTTCAGAAGCCCTCACTCCAAAATAAGCTATATGCCTCCAGATTAAGTGCTCTAATTCTATCTTAAAGGGGTAGCTAGATAGAGTCATGATATAAGTCTTTTTTTTGCATTTTTTAAATTTATTTATTAAATTTAATTTTACATATCAGCCATGGATTTCCTTATTCTCCCCCTCCCACCCCACCTCCCACCTTCCCCCCAGCCCACCCCCCATTCCCATCTCCTCCAGGGCAAAGACTCCCCTGAGTATTGAGTTCAACCTGGTAGATTCAGTCCAGGCAGGTCCAGTCCCCTCCTCCCAGGCTGAGCCAAGTGTCCCTGTATAAGCCCCAGGTTCTAAACTGCCAGTTCATGCACTGAGGACAGGACCCAGTCCCACTGTCTGGATGCCTCTCAAGCAGATCAAGCTAATCAACTGTCTTATTTATCTGGAGGGCCTGATCCAGTTGGGGGCTCCTCAGCTATTGGTTCCTAGTTCATGTGTTTCCTTTCATTTGTATATTTGTCCCTGTGCTTCTTCCAACCTTGGTCTCAACAATTCTCGCTCATACAAACCCTCCTCTTTCTTACTAATTGGACTCCTGGAGCTCCACCTGGGGCCTGACCATGGATCTCTGCATCCAGTTCCCTCAGTCATTGGATGGGGTTTCTAGCACGACAATTTGGATGTTTGGCCAGGTGGCCTTCAAATACTTCAGAGATCTATTCAGAGGGCCTGATCCAGTTGGGGGCCCCTCAGCCTTTGGTTCATAGTTCATGTGTTTCCATTCATTTGGCTATTTGTCCCTGTGCTTTATCCAACCTTGGTTTCAACAATTCTCGATCATATAAACCCTTCTCTTTCTCACTAATTGGACTCCCGGAGCTCCACCTGGGGCCTAGCTGTGGATGTCTGCATCCAGATTCCTCAATCCTTGGATGGGGTTTCTGGCATGACTATTAGGGTGTTTGGCCATCCTGTCACCAAAGTAGGTCAGTTTGGGCTGTCTCTCGACCATTGCCAGCCATCTATTGTGGGGGCATCTTTGTGGATTTCTGTGGGCCTCTCTAGCACTTTGTATCTTCCTTTTCTCATGTGATTTTCATTTACCATGGTCTCCTATTCCTTGTTCTCCCTCTCTGTTCTTGAACCAGCTGGGATCTCCCACTCCCACAGGCTCTCTTTTCCTTGACCCTCGCCCTTCATTACTCCCACTCATGTCCAGGTTGTTTATATAGATCTCATCCATTTCTCCGTCATTGGGCGATCCCCGTGTCTTTCTTGGGGTCCTGTTTTCCAGGTAGCCTCCCTGGTGATGAGAGTAGCAGTCCAGTCATCCTTGTTCTACCTCTAGTATCCTCCTATGAGTGAGTACATACCATATTTGTCTTTCTGAGTCTGGGTTACCTCACTTGGAATGATTTTTTCTAGATCCATCCATTTGCCTGCAAACCTAATATTCCCCACAGGCTTGTGGTTTGAATGCTTGGTTTTTGTGGATATCGTTCTGTATAAATAAAACACTGATTGGCCAGTGGCCAGGCAGGAAGTAGGCAGGACAAGGAGAGGAGAATTGTGGGAAGTGGAAGGCTGAGTGAGAGACACACTGCCAGCCGCCACCATGACAAGCAGCATGTGAAGACACCGGTAAGCCACGAGCCATGTGGCAAGGTATAGATTTATGGAAATGAGTTAATTTAAGATATAAAAAACAGTTAGCAAGAAGCCTGCCATGGCCATACAGTTTGTAAGCAATATAAGTCTCTGTGTTTACTTGGTTGGGTCTGAGCGGCTGTGGGACTGGCAGGTGACAGAGATTTGTCCTGACTGTGGGCAAAGAAGGAAAACTCTAGCTACACTTGGTCCCAGATTATAGCAGTATTCTGAAGGCTGCGGAGCCTTTAAAAAGGTATAAACTGGCTAGAAGGTCACTGGAAGCCAGTCTTGATTTCAGTCTAGTTCTTTCTCCTGGTTTATACCATGTGAATAAGCCACTACAACATGTTCCCACAGGCACAAACCCTTCTTCCTTTCCTTCCTCAATACAATGGATTGGAATCCCTTCAAAATCAAGAGTCAAAAATGAGCCTTTCTTAATTTAAATTGTTTTCTTTGGTCATTTTGTCACAGTGCTGAGAAAAATAACAAGCCTGTGTTGGTTATAATATTCTCCTCCAGGCCTTCCTGAAGGATATTAGACAATTTCACAATTCCAAAAGCCTTACACATGGTAAATAGCACCTAAATTCAAAAGCATTGTACTTCTGAATCCATATGCTATCTCTAAATGAGGAATTCTGTCACCTAAGCATACTAACATGGTAAGTGTGCCCTCATAGTATTAAAATCTTTGTTTCACAGAAACCCATTCATGTGAAGTGCTTTGCCTAAGTACATAGAGGCTCTAAAGAGATGGAAAGACCTATGTAAACTAATAGGTTGTACATCTATGTTTCAGCCTGCTTGCTAATAGATGTTAGTTCATGTGCCACAATGTGATCTTAAGACTTGCTTTCATAAAACATTGTCAGGGTTATATGGGGGAGATATAGTACTCTTATGCACCTGTAATTTCCAGAAGCTCCTGATAACAACCCCAAATACCTGACAGTTGCTTGACCAATCAATTAACTCAGATCAAGTTCATAGATACATTAATTTGTTCATCCAAAGCATTTCATGTAAATTTTTGTATACAATGCCATTATGGGTACCAAAAACATGGAAGACATGGATTTATCCTCCAGGAAATTGCAGTTTTCTATCATATGGGAAAAGGGAATATAATTACTGCCTTTTAATATTTTCAAGATGACTCTGCATTGGCAATTGACCTCTATATATGAAACAGCTATGAGCCACATTCATATCCATGCATTTCATCAATCTCATTTTACAGCTGAAGAAACCTAGAAAATGAAAAGTTATGAACACAGCTCAACAAAAATCTGATATTTCCCTAAAGCCTTCAGGTATTTATCAGTAAAAAATGATTGAAAGGTGGGTAGGAGGGCACATAGAGGACTGCAAGCAGCATGCAAGTGTTGAATGGCAGAAGAGAGAAGTAATTCAAAGAGCAACATTTCTACCCAAATCAAACTTGAAATTCCTCCTACATAACCAATCACAAACAACAACAGGAACAACAAAAAACTTTTTCAAATGAATTGAGTCAATTCCTTGTAAAGGAAATCCACTCAAGTACAGAGTGCAAGGTGTAAACACTTGAGATGCCACAATAAATCAGTCTCCCAAGATCTTTGTGTGAACATACACATCTGGCTTTCTTGTGGCTCATACTGAAACCAGAAATGGATTAGTGGATAATTATATTTGTAATTATGCTCATGAAATTGAATATTGTAATTCAAAGAAGATTTATTTTTTAGTATAGCCATGCACTTTAATCCAATCTGTTTAATACAAAAGGAATACAGTGGTTTTCAATGATGAGGTCACAGACACAAATACTGGAGTTCACAAAAAAATGAACAATGGTATCTGGTGTTTATATTTTTCTGTTATATTATCCATTATATAGAACACGTTATCAAGAACTATTCCTGAACCCATTCTGCCACCATTTAAAATGAAAACTAGAAAAGACAGTGGTATCCATGGTACAGGGACAGTAACGTTATAATTCTGCAGATCAATTGGAACTGTGAGGCAGGAGGTTGCCTGCTTCTGACATAGCCCTTCCTATCTTAATGAAAATCAAAACTAAGCAGCTCTGCCACAGTGGCCTCTATGCTCAGAAAAGTCTCATGATAATCTACTCAAACCCTTGCTATGTCTCAAAAAAAAGTTAGTTCCCCAACTTCACACACACTTTCTGGTTTCTGAGTTATACTTTTCAGTTACATAACTTCTTGTGCATGTAGTAAATAATTTTAGAGTAGTGACTGGAAGTCAGGGTTTGTGGTTTGAAGGATAGCAGTGCATCTTAAAGGCTTATTGGTTGTTCTCCAAGACAGTGGTTTTCATAATATCCTATCTTTCAAGAATCCCTAGCAGTTAGAGAGTAACTATTGCCATATCCTTCCCTTGACTCCACTCTGCAGAACTGAAAAGGAATACAACTGTGTGTTGATAAAGAATCAGACCCAAATGATAGCAGAGACATTCAGCTTTACCCTGCATTTAGATATCCCTTGGGCATCTGTAGATGCAACTAAAGAGTCAGTGATCTTTAGGAAATACAGCCTAAGCCTCCATTACACACTGACATGTTCAATATGTTTTAAAAGAAAACTGCCTATTGAAAAATCTTCAAATAACATAAAATTGAGGTTTTTGACATATGGCTTTTATTAATGGTGAACAGTAAGGCTGGGGTCAGGGGTAAAAGAATGGGACTGGCATATTATAAAAGGCACATTGACACCCTCTCACTTAAAGAATCAAATAGACTAAAGAAGCCAGAGACAAAGCTTTAAGACAAAGTTAGAAAACACAAAAATCAAAAGTAAGGAGCAGCATGTATTGAACTGGCAGCTTATTCAAGAAGCAGATGGGAAGTTCCATTCTCAAATGATGAAATCAGAGATATATATATATCAGGAAGATAGCTTTCAACCTAATATTTCTGTCAATTGGAGGAAAAGCCTCCATATGGGACTTCTGTACTCACTGACTGGTGAATTGAATTAATATTTTTCATTCTGAGATTTTGTTTTACAGATAAGCAGCATGAAGTAGAATGAATACAGTCTCATAATGAAGTCCTGGTTCCCACAGAGTAGAAATTTTCAGCCTTATTGCACACTCTAGTCAACTAAGAAGTTTTAAAGACAGATGTCTAAGACTCACCGCTAGCTATTCTGATTCACTGAGTGGTGCCTAGGCATTTAAGTACTTTCATAAACTCTGAGTTGGAGCTCTGGGATGGTGAACATGTCTATAATAAGGGAAGCAGGATTGTGAATTCCAGGCCAGCCCAGGCTACATAATGATTCTCCAAGAGATTCTAATGATCACTAATTTGAATATTTCAATCCTAGAGTGATTCTGAAAGTGTGGTCCTTGTTCCAAAAGTATCAGTACCACTAGGAAATTGATTAGAAATGAAAATTATCCAACACCACTCCAGATTTCCTGATTAAGAAACTGGCAACCAGCAAACTTTCAATGATTCCTAGATGGTTTTGATGCAAGCTAAAGCCAGAAAACCACTATAATATAATAATGATTGTGATGCTTCAGGTTGCACAAGAATAACTGTGAGATCTTATTAGCATGCAAATATGGTCTAGTAATTCTGAGGTGAAAACAAGAGAAATGTAGATAAATTCTCTAGGCAACATATATTGGGAATCAAAGGAAAGCAGTTCTTGGGACTCAGCTACCACAACTGCACATTGTGAAATGGCCCTTGGAATGTAAGTACAGAACTTTCTTGAATTCCCTTTTGTGATAAACTATGCTTAGAGTCCATCATCTCATTCAGAACAAACATCTCAGGAAGCTGGGCCATCTTAATTGCACATGTAAAAGACTCTTGTGGAAATGTATGAGTTCATGAGCACATATACATATGTACACATTACCACACTCCAGTTTTCTGTGCTTTGAGGATATTTTATTGACATACAGATGAGAGATAGTTTCAGGAGCTTGTATTTTGCATAGCATGATTGCACAGGCTTTAATACCAGCATGGTGGAATCAGAGACAGGAAGATCTCTGTGAGTTTGAGGCCAACCTGGTCTATACAGCAAGTTCCAGGCTAGTTGGGGCTACATGGTGAGACCTTACCACTAAAAGAAAAAGAGGAAGGAAAGGAGGGAGGGAAGGAGGGAGGGATGAAGGAAGGGAGGGAAGAGGAGGGGAGGGGAGAGGAGGGGAGGTCAGGGGAAGGAAGGTAGAAAGCAAAGAAGAAGGGAAAGGGAGAGAAGGGAAGAGGAAGGAAGGAAGGAAGAAAGGAAGGAAGGAAGGAAGGAAGGAAGGAAGGAAGGAAGGAAGGAAGGAAGGAAGGAAGGAAGGAAGGAAGGAAGGAAGGAACAAATGAACGAAGGAAGACACTTCAGCCATCCACAATCACTATAAAATATTTAACTTCACAAGCTAATGACTCAATATGGAGATTAGTCAAAATGTGACAAATTTTTGTAACAGTTACTTTTTTGTTCACTGGAAAAATAACTGTCAAGAGAATCTTTGGCCCTATTGGACCCAGTGTAAACAAGATTTTGACCAGGTAGGTGTTTATTAACTGACCTCATGGGCCTCCTTTTCTAAGGAGACCCTAATGATTTAATAAAAGCATGTATCTCTGGATACCTATGTCAAATTGGAACTTATGCCCAATAGTCTTTGAACTGTCTGTACTGAAATTCAAAATACAAAGAAGCAGAACACTCATTTGCTTTTGTTTGGAGAGGAGGAGGAGTGAAGAAATGGGAAGAAGCCAGCATCCAAAGGAAGAACTAATGGCCTATTTCTCATTCAATAACAAGGGCAGTGTTTTCATGTTGCCCATACTTTACATTTAATGCTTTAGCAATACGTATGTGTGTGGCTTTCCTTTAATCTATACCCTAAGAAAGAATTAAAATACAATATGAACGGGATTAACTAGCCCAAATCCATGAGGCAACAAACTGAGATCCCAATACAACAAGCAAATTTGTCTGAAGTGACTAATACAATTACTAATGGAGCCAAGACAAAAAAACAAAAAAAAAAAAACAAAAAAAAAAAACAAAAAAAAACCCATTGCACACTCTTAGTGCTTTCTGCTGTATTATATAAATGCCTGACATAGTTTCATTTTAGCAAATCACAGAAGTACCTTGAAACCTGAAGAAATAGGCAAACAATCAGTAAATGTCACTAGCAATCAATTTTAGGTTTTTCCTTTTAACTTAGACACAAACTGGCCTTGAAAATCAGCCTTTCAGAGCTAGGAACACAACCTGTATGTAAGAAGAGCTGGGCTGGGGATGTGGCTCAGAGGTAGAGCATTTTATTATCATGCACAAGGCCAAGGGTTCGAGTCACACCACTGTGAGAATAACAAAGAAAGAGTTCTGTTATATATTCTGTCATCATTACAGCATTTATTCCCATGTGCTGAAATGCCATTATCCATAGGTATAATTAACTCCTAGACTTATCAGTTGTACTGTCAAATATTCATAGTGTAAATCTTGAAAATAATGTTAAAAATAAGAAAACAATTACTGAGGAGGTATAGATAGTTTAAGAATTCTTCGTATAAAACAGACTGGTTTCTATGCTAATAATACTAGTACTGACCTACAGATTCAGCACAGCAGCATTCCATGCAACTGGTCCAGTTCTGCTATTTCCCATTTGCTGCAATACCTAAATCTAAGCCATGTTTCACCCTGTTTTATTAAAGTATCTAAAGTTTTTCTGGGGGTGAAGCAACTTTTGCAAATAAAGCCAGCACACTTAGTCATATACTTCCCAAAAATGCAAATGGAAATATTTTCCTATGCAATAATCCTCCCTCAACTGCAAATTGTTTTTATTTCCGGCATTGCAGCAACAACCTAAACAGTGTTTTTCAGAGTGAACAAGATTCATTTAGGTCAAACAGGCTTCATTCTTACAAAGATAACTCTAATTAACATCTGAGTATTTATTATTGGATAAGCAGAAAATTGCTCCCATTCCTCTTTCCACACAGTTTCTGCTTTCTCTTTGGTCTTTGAGTTCCACTCTTTCCCCTGTGGGAGACGCTGAACCTGATTGGCAAGTTACAGTGGGAATTGTCTTAAAACAATTTGGCCAGGATGCCAGTGACTGCTAACCCTGCAGATATTCTAGAATGATAAACTATATAACTGCAACTATTAAATCTAAGAATAAGCGATTACTCACAATCCACTCCTAGATCCCTACCCCCTTTAAACTGTTCTCTTGTGCACAAATAAATTAGGAAACCTTCACTTGCTTGTACTCAAGGTGTTCATCTTTTTACTTTCAGTACTTGGAATTGAACCCAGGGCCTTATACAGTCGGGGGAAGTGCTCTACCACTTAGCTACATGTCTAACCTTTTTGTTTTGACTTTCCAATTTTTTTTGTTTTATTTTTATTTAATTTTTTTCATTTTACATACCATCCCCTATTCCCCCTCCTTCCCCTTCTCCTGCCCCACCTCCCCTGCATCCCACTCTCCATCCACTCCTTAGAGGGGCTAAGGCCTCCCTTGGGTAGTCAACAAAGTCTGGCATACCAAGTTGAGGAAGGGCCTAGCCCCTCCCCGCTACATCAAGGCTGAGCAAAGTATCTCTCCATAGGGGATGGGCTCCAAAAAAACAGTTCATGTACCTGGTATAAGTATTGGTCACATTGACAGGGGCCCCACAAACAGATCAAACCTTGCAACTGTCACCCACATGCAGAGGGCCTAGGTTGGTTCCATGCAGGCTCCCTAGCTGTCAGTCTAGAGTCCTTGAGCTCCAACGAGCTTGGGTCAGCTGTCTCTGTGGTTTCCCCCTCATGATCTTGACCCCCATATGATCCCTCCTCCCTCTCCTCAACTGTTCTCCAGGAGCTCAGCCCAGTGCTTGGCTGCGGATCACTGCATCTGCTTCCATCAATTACTGGATGTAGGTTCTGTGATGACAATTAGGGTAGTCACTAATCTGATTACAGGGGAAGGCCAGTTCAGACACCCTCTCCACTGTTGCTAGAAGTCTTAGCTGGGGCCATCCTTGTGGAGTCCTGGAAACATCCCATTTTGAAATGAGACCTCACTAAGTCACCAGCCCAGACTATCCTTGAAATGGAAACCCCCTGCCTCAGCCTCCTGAGGAGCTGTGATTACAGGACAGGGTTACCATGCCCAGCTGAAATATCCAGTTTATTACTTATAATAAAGCTGTTTTTATTACAAGTCAAAAGTAATTTCAGACCATGATCTATACACATACCCAGCTGAGGAATTGTGTCTCTGAGGAAATGTAATATGTAATCAAACAGAAAACATTTTCTTAGAAATGTTTGTGTGCGGTGCACAATGTTCTTTTCTCAAACACATGCCTACGCTCTTCTCCCAAGGACATAGCTGCTTTGAAAAAAGAAAAAAATATCAACATGTAGGCTTAGCCAAAACATTCACACAGGCGTTGCTGTTTCCAAAATACAAGACAGAATAATTTGGCAAGGTAATAAACTCTGCTTTCTATAATGTTTTAAATGTATAAATTTTTTCCTATTTTTTTCCTAGAGGACATTACCAACAGATAAAATAACCATTCAATTCAGTTGACTCTGCCTACCTGTCTCTAATGCACCAACTTCTACAGTTCCTTGAATGACAGCACATAGGAAAAGGAGAGTAAAAGATTGAATTCTGGATAGTCAATTGGGGCAGAAGTTCACGAATAATTATATAATATGCATCTTCAGTCAGATTCCTTCTCATAAAATTTCCTTCTTGATAAAGTTCTACTCTTTTGGAGTAGAATTGCTCAGAGGAGTTCCTCAGGACTATCTTATCTGAATGTTCTGAATCAGAGAACCTCTTGACTTTGGCTCCAGCAGTGCTATGATAAATAAGTATAACTCAAGACTTCTCTAAAGTCAGAAGTTTCCTGGCACTGAGCTTTGTGGGTGCTGTAACAGATGTCCAGCAGCAGAATCACTGGGCGCTAGAAGTAAACTGGATAATAGGAAGGTTAGAAGGCACTTTTAGAGAAATGACGACTTCTAGCTCTGACACTCACTGATCTCTTGAACCTTGAACTTCACCTTCTTCAGCTATCAAACTTGACCTCCGTATATAGGCCTCAGGGTTATTATGAGCTCAGATAAGATGATCTGTGTAAATAGATTCTTCGTAAAGTCCCTTGTAAACTTTAAAAGGCCAGGAATATATATTATAATTACTGTATTATACTTATGCTTTCACTCTTTTTAAATTGTCTGGAATTCCCATATAAATATTAACAATATTTTACAAAAGATAGATGACAAACTTCCAAACTTTGGACTATATTATAATATATATGACACATTTATATATATATATATATATATATATATATATGTGTGTGTGTGTGTGTGTGTGTGTGTGTACATATATATAATGCGCATGTGTGTGTCTGTCTGTCTGTCACATAATTTTGCATTGGTTATTTCATTTTAACTTCAAAGAGCTGTTCTAATAATTTTGACCCTTTGCCACACTTAAGGAATGACCTTTTAGGTTAAGATAGAGCTTGGTTAAGAGTCAGTACTAAAGACATGCTACCTCACAAAAGACTGAATGATTCTGAAAATGATGGGTCCCATTTGCAGAGCATGTGTGAGGTTGAGGAGTTTGTATATTCAACTGCATATTTGAACCACCATTACTCCACTCAGATAGAGTCTGTAAAACTTGTTGATGGCAAGAATTACTCAGAATGTATGCTTAGTAAATCTGAAGATTATCAGTCCCTCTCCTAGAAAATCTGATTCATTAAATTTGAGTGACAGTCTAGGAACTTACACTTTTCACAGCCATCCTAAGTTATGGCTGCTGTGGACACACCTCTTTAGCTCACGTTTTGAAAAGCACTGGGATAGGAGCAATTTTCATTCCAAAAGTAGGGGTACTTTGGGACCCTTTTCAATATTATCCCTTACAAAATTGAATCACTACACTGATTTATCTACACCATTCTATGCATGGTTTAAAAGGAAATTCTTTTACAGTAAAACGCTACCTGACAAAAACACTGAAATTAACAAAGGCTAAGATGACTGCTATTGACTTCTGATACTCTCTTCCTTGGCCAAGTGGATTTATCCCCAATTCTGGTTTATCTCCATCATGAACCGCTCAAAAGATCTGGCCTGAATAACAACCATGAGAAAAGTCACACTTGAACTTAAATGAGAAAAAATAAACCAATTTATTTGAACAATTCAGGTATGAAAAGGGGTCAAGAGATGAGAACTTCTAAGTGCAGCAAGCTGGGTAATAGAACAATTTACAAAAAAAAAAAATTCAATTGCTTCCTACAGAGAAGGTGGAGCTGTTCAAGGGACCTGTAACAGTGAGTCACAGACTGGCTAAATATAATTTCTGTTACCAGAGAAGGAAGTGTCTTTCTGAATGGTATGAAAAAACTCTGATTGTTATTTAAAAGAGGAGTATATGCTGTAGGTGTATGGCTCTAATAACTATTTGAAGCCATAGAGAATAAAAGCATTATAGGGAAGTCTTTTAAAAGTTGTGTTTTACAGATAACCTCTCAAAAGTCTACATCCCCTTCTATGTTTATTGCTTTTACTAAACTCTCTCATACCTGGCAAGATCACTGAGCTATCCTTAGACACATGATTAACAGAGGTTTTCTAAGATAGATAGACTCTATATCAGGGATGCAGCCAGATCAGATAGGAAAAGTCACAACCCGCAGAAAAATTGTTAAGTTTCAGTTGGCACTACTGGTCTTATTCTTATTTATATAAATAGTACTAATTTCCAAAGAATTGGAGGTTGTAAATGGGTCATCTGACAGATAACAGCTGATAGGCCAGTTACTACAGAACAGCAAATCATGGTACAACCTAACATTTTAACTTGCTGACAACTCCTTATGTCTTGTGTGTGTGTGTGTGTGTGTGTGTGTGTGTGTGTGTGTGTGTGTGTGCGTGTTACTATTTTCCCATAGTAAAAACAACATGTAAGCCTTGGAATAAAAATATAAAACCATTCTAACAATTCATTAAAAAAATTTACCATAAGCAACTGTGTTGAAGTGACATAAGAAAGATCCACCATATCTCAGGGACTGGAGGTAAGAGAAGAGGTTGAGAGCCATCCTCTTGGAACCAATTTCCTCTTACTGGGTTGCCTTGTCCAACCTTGATATGAATGTTTGTGCCTAGTCTTTTTGCAACTTGTTATGCCTTGTTCAGTTGATATCCCTGGGAGGCCTGCTCTTTTCTGAAGGAAAATGGAGGAGCAGTGGACTGTGGGATCTGGGAGGAGTGGAGGGAGGGGAGGCTGTAGTTGGGATGTATTGTATGAGAGAATAATAATAATAATAATAATAATAAGTGTCTTCTGACACTGCTCCATTCAGTCTTCTAACCCATCAAGCCTTTCTGCCCCTAAAGATTGGCACCCATAAGGGCATTTGCAAGCATCAGTTTAGGTTCAGAAAATTCTTCTACACCCCCTACCATTACTTTACCAGCAGTAATAAACATTTGACTCTCCTATGGATTCTGGGGAAAATATAGATTATGAATTATTAAACCTGGGGTAGAACTTGCAGTTCTCTGTCTCTAACTAGTTGCCAGGTGATGGTAACACTACTGACAAGTGGGACAAATTTTGAAAAAGTTTTATACCACTTTTCATCACCTTACATTTACTTACCTAAGTATTCACTAAAGACCCTCATTTCTGAAAGATCATTCCCGTAAGTGAATTCACACATCCACCCATAACTTCAGTGGCATTTTCAGATAGTTTTCTCCATCTACTTGAGAAAACTTGAATCCAATCTATACTCTTGTGCACTCTAGCTGTGTCAATTTTTCCTCCTTTTTATGGCAGGCTTTCACTAAGTTCTCATCCACTGCAGACTTTGTCACCTCAAGTGAGGTGTGGTAGGGAAAGAGATGAGTCATTTTAAAAGTGTTATTAGAGAAATTTACCAAATGTAACTGCCTAGTGCATAGCACTATAACTTCCCAAGTATTAAGCAAGAGGTAAATATCTGCTGAAAAAAAATTTCATCTGATATTTAGAGCACAGAGTTGGAGCAAATACTCAAAAGTCTGACAACATTAAGTGCTGGCAATGATAGAAAATGAAAGGAAACAGTCTAAGTGCTAAACGTAGCAAGCAGAACATCATATGACATTGTTTTGTGAATCTGAATGTTCATATGGACTGCGATCTAGTGATTCAATTTCAAAGTATATAGCCTAGAAAACTTTTTTTTTTTTTTGAAAATCTTAAACTTGGCAAATAAGACCCTTCTGAAAGCTCAAAGGTTTGGCAAACTTGAAATAAATCAAATGTCCATCAACCACAAAATGCATGAGTTATTATATACAAAATAACTTTCTACAGCAGTGAAAATGTATTGATACAGCTTAAACATTATTGATGCTTCCTACCAATATAATAATGGGTTATTTGGGAGGAGGGGACTGGACCTGCCTGGACTGAGTGTACCAGGTTGATCTCAGTCCTCGGGAGAGGCTTTGCCCTGGAGGAGGTGGGAATGGGGGGTGGGCTGGGGGGAAGGGGAGGGGGCAGGAGGGGGGAGAACAAGGGAATCCGTGGCTGATATGTAGAACTGAATGGTATTGTAAAATAAAATAAAAGGAAAAAATAATGGGTTATATAAAATACAGTTCTATAAAGATTGTACATACAGTATGATGCTATTTGAATGATCCTTACAAACAATATTGGATATTATTTAAGGATTACACAAAGATGTAGCATTACTATAAAAAATTAAAAAGGATAATAAAAAGTCCAGAATACAAATATGGAGAAGGGAAATTAAGAGTGAAAAGAAGCTGTTTCTGCAGACACTGATTGGCTGATTAAAATGTCAGTGGTGTGGAGATGTTGGAAAGTTGGAGGTTCAGGAGGTAATTACCTTATTGGGGCTAGTTCTAGCCCTCGAGAACAGACATCACTTGCCTACTCCCATGTCAGAACTAACATCATATGAGTAATAGATAAAAGACTCTATTAACTAAGCAGTCCAGTAGCTTCCACCTATCCAAAAGTTAAGAATGTCATCAGCTATCATCCTGGGCCTATAGAAAAGCTTCCCCCATATCACTGTAGCTGTCTCTCTGATGTGCCCACTAGTTTTTAACTTTACCTAGATTTATGATTGTTTTGTTCTGTAGAACTATAAAATTTCATAAAATTTCCTCCACATTGAAACATGGAATTCAGGGTAACCTAAATCTGCATTTCCAGGTCATAGGCACTCAAAATGACTCCAGAATGAACTTTTAAGATGAGTGCTGTGGCTTTTACATCCACAGGTTAATCTCTAGTTACTAAATTAGAGAACTAACTTAGATATAGTCATTCTTAATTTCCTATAATTAACTTGTAAGTTTCACACAATTTGATACATAATACATGAATTAAATTTAAACTAAAATATGTGTACCTATGCATACTTATGCATATATTTGGTCATTTCATTCCTTTACTTGAAAGTTTTTTGCTCCATTCCTGATTTTCTCTCTGATTTCTACATGTGTGATATCTCTTCCCCACGTCAGGGAAGCACAAAAGCTCTGTAAGACAGGAAAACTGTTGGTTCTGCTCTAATGTTGAATGCCTTCTGAAATGTGATGGTACTGTTTGAAATACTTTCCTCTTGGACAACCAGCTTCAAGGAAATTTCAACTACAAATATTTTCCAATATTCTTCTTTCAATAAAATACATAAAAACACAGCCTCAGGAGAAACGAAAGTATAGAAAAATATCAAAATGCACAAATGTAGGGGATGATAGAACAGCATGTCCTTCAAACCAAAATCTTCCCATTTTGTGTGTGTCTGTCATTGTGTGTGTGTATTTGCATACAAATGTTCAAACATACATGCATGTGTGTATGCATTCATGTTCATGTGTGTGTATGTATCTGTATATGAGTATGATAGGGTTATGCTGTATAAGAAGTATGTAATCATCTCACCTACACCTCTCAGATTACAGATATGTGCTACCATTCCCAGCTGAGCAAAAGCAAATTTTAAAAGCATTTTTCCAATCTTTAAGAAAATACCACATTCTTCACTTAATGAAAACAGTGGTGAACCCTGTATGTTGGTGCCTGCTACACTGGCACTTACAATAACAATCAGTCATTTCCCTCCACAATAAGCAAGCAAATAAGCAGTATGACAGTTTCAGAATAGCTTAATGAGCTCAACTCCACCACCTATTTGGGTCAAGGGTTGGTGTGCTACTCCCTAGGCATGGTCATCTTTCATGATTATCATCCTGTCTGATTCATCTGTCAGGAGCATCATTGTTTACTCCCAAGGCAGCCCTGACCTCAGGAGAAGTTTGCAACTTTTATATTTTACCTTCTGTTTTCTGTAATTAAGGACTATTATACTATTATTGTACATGACAAATATAACCCAGCAGGTACCATGACACCACTTGGAGATGAACGTTTTTGAAGGATTTGTGTCATAAGAAGATACACTAATAAGTATAGCTGAACAGATGGGTCCCAATCACAGATTCAGAAAGGTTGAACAAAAGCAAGTAGTGAAGATTGATACCTACCTAAAAAGCAGCAATCTGGGCTCAGAGAACAGCAGGTCACCATAGATAGCTGGCATATTTATTGAAGCATTAAAAGAGTTTTGCAGTCCTCATAATTATTACACCATCCTCTGGTTACACAGACTAGTCTACAGTGAGTTTTCCAATACATTTAACTCTTAAATAGCATAAACTTTGAAGCAATACCTATGTTCACATAGACGCAATAAATTTACTGCCATGCCATTAAACATTGTTTGCACTTTAGAAATGTCAGTGATATTTGCAGTTGTAAACACAGTGCTTCATGCCATTTCAAAGGTGCACTTGGTATAGCCAAAAATATTCGTGTTTTAAAAGCCTCTCTCATAGAAATGGCTCAGGGTCAGAAGGTAGGAACAAAATCTTTGTTTCATCTTTAGTCTCCTCAAATGCATCATTTAGAGCAATGTCAGGAAGTAAGTCCAGGAAAACATGTCTGCCTTGCAAAACAAGGAAACTTTAGATTAATTTCAATTCTCATTTATATTTTATTAACAAATTTGAACACACCAGTGAGAAATATCCTCTATTTGCTGTATTTTGCTAAACACCAAATATAACATTGATGTTTTGATTGATAGCAATAGAAGACTCATCTTCCCACTTGGAAATTAAAGATGCCACATTCTGTGTATGTAGGCTGCATCCTTACTTTTTGAATCCTTGCCTTCCTCTTAAATCCTTTGAATGTTAAAAAGAAAAAAACTCAAAAGAACTATGTGAAAATTAAAGCTGTTCATCCTCTCCAGAATCCAGTTTGGTTACCAAAGTTTATCCAAAGCTCATGGACTTAAGAAGTGTCTACTCACTGGACCCTACTTTCTCATTAGTGCTTCTTGTGTTTCAAAACCCAAGACAATTTGAAAACTACTATTTATACATCAAATTTTGAGCAGATAGTGTCAAATGTAGTATGAAGCCAAATTCCCAGCACCATAAGAACTCAGTCTAGCCAGGCTGTGGTGGCGGCACACGCCTTTAATCCCAGCACTCAGCAGGCAGAGGCAGGTGGATCTCTGTGAGTTCAAGGCCAGCCTGGGCTACAAAGTGAGTTCCAGGAAAGGCACAAAGCTACACAGAGAAACCCTGTCTCGGAAAAAAAAAGAAAAGAAAGAAAGAAAGAAAGAAAGAAAGAAAGAAAGAAAGAAAGAAAGAAAGAAAGAAAGAAAGAAAGAAAGAAAGAAAGAAAGAAAGAAAGACTCAGTCTACTAGCTAATATAAGCCAAAATGGTAAATGGAATATAGGCCAAAAGAGAAATCATGGTTAATTTAGAAGTACATAAAAAAGAGAATTTTGTCTGGCATTGGAAGATCAGGAAAGACTCTCTCAATGAAGGAGCATTTCAATGGAGAGCACCAGTAAAGCAAACACTGGCCTTAGTGCCAATAACTGTACAAGCTGCTCTCAATTTACAGCAGTGGTGCTCAGCCTTCCTAATGCTGTGACCTTTTAATACAGGTCCTCATGTTGTGGTGACCCCCAGCCATAAAGTTATTTTTGTTGCTACTTCATAACTGTAATGTTGCTACTGATATGACTCATAATGTAAATATCTGATATTCAGGATATCTGACATGCAACCCCTGTGGTGTCCTTTAGATTTGGTCTAGCTATTAAATCAAGGCCTTTTTAGAAACAGTACCAGACATTTGTCTTTTCCCAGGTAAGATACTGTGAATATATATATGATATTCTTTTACTTTCCCATATGCCTTCCTCCATTTCTTCTGTGAGAATCAAACCAAAAACAAAAAATGAACCCAAAAGTTAGTTCTCATATTGGTACAGGGAAAGAAAGAAGTCAAAATACCCTTCCTGAGCTGAGGAGGTTGCTCAGTAGGCAGACTGCTTGCCTTGCATACAAAAGGCTTAATGCCCAGGACTGCATAAACTGAGCATGGTGAGCTACACATGTAATCTCAGTGCTGGAGAAGTGAAAACAAGAAGATTGGGAGTTGAAGGTCACTCTACATAAAATGTTTGAAGACAGTCTGGACTACTTGAGACCCTGTTGTAAAATACAGAAACACACACACACACACACACACACACACACACACACACACACACACACACACACACACACACACACACCACACACACTTTGCTTATAAACTCAAATGACAGGAGTTCAAGTATAAGAATGAAAATTTCAGCTGTATACAGAACCAATCCTTTCTCCTTAATCCTTCTCCACCATCAAAGAAAAATTCTAAACTCACAAGAACTAAAGGACAGCACAGAGAAGAAAGGCAAAGATTTACCACTCTTCCTTCTTCGGTGAGTGGGGATTAAGGAAAGGTGGTAGAGCACATTTTAGTGGGAAGTGCCGTGCCAGTGTAAAAGGGTACAAATAATAGCGACAGGCAAATAAACAAGTTTTTTTCTGCAGCTTCGAGGTTTCCATGGAAACGCAACAGAACCTGGAAGTTAACATGTCCTATGGATATTATGAAATGACAAGCAATAAAAAACTCAGTGACAAGGACAGCACTACCCACCCCACCACCTCAAACTCACTCTCTGGAATAATGTAGTTTCATAGTGACCAGGTACCAAAGTACAAATTGTAACTCATGATTGAGATCAGAAGAAAAACTTGAAAAGAGGCACACAGAACCCAGTCAGATGGTATTACTTTATGTGAAGAATGGTAGCTCAGATGAGGAAGCAAAGATTAATCTTCAATTCGTTCAAGTGGTAGAAATCAGTCTAAGGAAGTTAGCTACAATGCTGATGAACGGGGTGGTTTGAAGACCTTCATCTAATTCAATTAGATAATGAAGATAGAAGAATAATATAAGAGTGTAACTCGAAAGAACCAATACCAGATGAAGGATATGAGACTATTAGTTCTTGTTGCCATAGTGATCCCAATTGCCCAGCTTAAACAGCTGCACACAAAGAGAATCTCCCTGGATTGCTGTTGCTTCTGTTTCTGCATCTTCCTCTCAAATCTCTGGCTCAGGAGTGATTTCAGTTCACCTGTACAAACAGTCATGCCTGGTCTGAGATGATCCCCTACTCCCCTTGGAACTAAGTGTCTTTAGGGAGGTTTGTAACAAAACATAGAGATAATTGAAATGAATAAATCCCATGGTATCAATACCAATATATGGAGTTGAGAATATGTATGTATACTTGGAATTCAATATGCTTGTGAAGTTTAAGACAGTAATACATATATTAGAAAGACAGTTAAGCACAAGAAATAGATATTCCAATTTAAAATATTTCACTAGCTTGTAATTTTTCATTAAATGATGCAACATATTTTTGTTTCTGGCACTGAGGGCTAAGGAGGTCTCAGGGAAAAAGAGAGAGAGAGAGATGGAGATATCTTCCCTTATTCATATCTTAAATTTTATATATTTTATTTTTATACTTATTTACTCTGTGTGTGTGTGTGTGTGTGTGTGTGTGTGTGTGTGTGTGTGTGTGTGTGTATACATGTACAGAGGTCAGAGGACAACTTGTGGGACTCCCTTCTCTCCTTCAACTATGTGGGTTCCAGGGGTTAAACTCAGGTTATCAGGCTTGCCAGCAAGTACCTTTACCCACTGAGTCATCTCAGTTTCCAGATTTTAGTCCCCAGTGGAGAAAGAATTCAGACAAAGTAGAGAACTGAGAAGATGCATGTATTATAAAGCACATGTATGCACTCGAAGATGAATGCCCAGAGTGAGTTTTCGGGAGTTTAGACAGCACATCTTAATGGCAGACTAATGGATGGAAGAAGGATTGATGACTCATGTGCTAGATCCATCCAAGAATTCCCCCAAATACGGCACAGTCCTTTCCTGTTCTTAGGTGGGATTTGGGAGTATGGCATGACATTGGATACATAATGTGTACAGCCAAAACCAGGGGTAATTATATGGAAATGCCATTATAAAGAAGCAAAGAACAATTAGCAATCCTCCAGTGCTAATTTTAACTAAGAAAGTTTAGGCAATGTCATGCTTTTTTACTCTTCGAACCATAAGGCAACTCTGCGGTAGCAGTGGCCCTTTGCTGCATGTGACCTCTTTCACTGTGTTATGTGGCCTGCCTCATGCTGACTACATTTCTTTCAGGATGTATCATAGCTACTTTTCTATTGCTGTGAAGAGACACCACAACAAAGACAAGAAAGAGATTATTGGGGAGTTGCTAACAGTTTCAGAGGGTGAATCCATGACCATCATAGAAGGGAGCATGGCAGCCGGCAGGTACTGAAACAGTAGCTAAGCATTTACAAGTACAAGGCAGAGAGAAAATGCTCACTGGTAAAAGCTATGGGCTTTTGAAACCTCAAAGTCCACCCCAGTGACACCTCTCCTCCAAGGCCGTACCTCCTGATCCTTCTGAAATGGTTCTATCAAGCACAGACCAAGTATTCAAATACATGAGCCTATTAGGGGGCATTCTTATTCATACCACTACAGCAAGTGTACTGCAGTATTTAAAACAACATGGGGTTCTTTATATTTACATCTTTAAGTTGTTAAACTTAGGAAGTTGTTCAAGCAATTAATGAGGTTTTGCTAGCTGCCATCCAAGTTTGCCTGGTCAGGTACTTGGAATGCTTAAAGTGAAAATCAAATAGATTTTAAAATGTACTTTGGAAGGCTAAAGAGAACTGAAGAATCTAAGTTTACAAATGGGAATTCACTTAATTAGACAAAATTTAGTCTGTTTAGCTTGATTGATCTAAAATAAATCAAAGGTTGCCTTACAAGGGATTGACAAAATATAGTAGATTTATGTAATAGACTTCCATCTTTAAATCGAATTTAAACACCAGAAGAAAACTACTTTTAACTTGTAATTAAAACTAGGTAAATAATCTCTCCTACACAAAAATGAGACTCCTCAGCCATCAAATAAGTTTGTGTCCCAATCTCAGGAAGTTTGGTATATCTCACGTTTGGTACATCTCACGTTTCTAAGAACCAGACTAAAAGTGGCAGAAACTGGGGGCTTACTACTCACCATGTTGTTCTCAATTCTGGGTCCTCTGTATACCCCTTAATGTAGATAGTAAACACTCACTTTCTCTGTTTTACTGCCAACTGGGGGCCTGTGATTCTGCTCTGGCCAAGGAGACCTAAATGGAAGTTGTTGAGATCTACTGCTTTATGAAATATCCATATACAAGAGGAGAGCTACAGATGGAGTTCTGCTGCCTTATTTCTACCTTAGAAAACATTGTGTTAGGTGTACCGTAGGCATCTGTGATCAAGAGGTATGAAACACAAAACCGGGCTTGGGGGTGGGGGTGTGGGCAGAGTAGAAAGCAAATGTTTGAGCCATTCAATTTCTAGATCAACCACAAGGCCATTCATGTCTCAGTTTTCTATTATTTTTTAATTTATTTATTCTACATCCCAACTGCAGCATCCCTTTCCTCCTCCTCTCCCACTCCTTCCTCATCCTCCCCTCCACCCCTCCCATTCCAGTCCTCTTCTGTAATTGCTCAGAAAGGAGCAGACCTCCCATAGGCTTCAGCAAAGCATGGCATATCAAGTTTCCATAAGACCAAGCACCTCCCCATGTATTCAGGCTGAGCAAGGCAATCCACTATGAGGAATAGGTTTCTAAGAGCCAGTCAAAGTACCTGGGACAGCCCCTGTTCCCATTGCTGGCACTCCCACAAATAGACCAAACTACACAACTGCCATATATATGTGGAGGGCCTAGGTGAGTCTTATGCAGGCTCTCTGGTTGTCTGTTGAGCTCTGTGAGTTACCATGAGCCAGGCTAGTAGTTTCTGTGGGTTTTCCTGTGATGTTCCCGCCCACCTGCCCTGTTTCTTACAATCCCTCCTCCCTCTCCTCTAGTTGCTAATAGGTCTTTTAATAAAAATCCTGGTACCAGATATTGGGGTAAATGCTGAAAGATCAGAGAGACAAAAGAACAGGTCACTGCCACGTCTTACCTCTAGGACCCCTCAGGCTGAAAAAGTCTCTAGTTCCTGCCTCCTCATGCCTTATATACCTTCCTCTGCCCAGCCATCAATTCCTGGGATTAAAGGCATATGTGCTTCCCAAGGAAAGGCATAAGATCTCAAGTGCTGGGATTAAAGGTGTGTGGTTCCCAAGTACTGGGATTAAAGGTGTGTGCCACCCTACCTGGCTCTGTTTCTTTCCTAGACTGAGTCAATCTTAGGTAGCCGAGGATGGCTTTGAACTCACAGAGATCCAGACAGATCTCTGCCTCCTGAGTGCTAGGATTAAAGGTGTGTGCCACCATTGCCTGGCATCTCTGTTTAATCTAATGGCTGTTCTGTTCTCTGATCTTCAGGCAAATTTTATTAGAGTACACAGTATATCACCACACTCCTCAGCAGGACTCCAAAAGTTTGGCCCAATATTTGGCTTTGGGTCTCTAAATCTGCCTCCATTTGTTATTGGATGAAACTCGCCAATGACAACTGGGGAAGTCATCAATCCGATCACAGGGGATGGCCAGTTCAGGCTATGCTGGGGTCATCCTTGTAAACTCCTGGGAATTTCCCTTGAATCAGGCTTCTACCTGACTCCATAATGCCCCCCTTTCCAGTCATCTCTTTCAGCACTGTCCCACACTGCCCATCCCCAATCTGGTCCCTCAAATTCCCATGCCCACCTGCCCCCAATCCAACCAGGAGATCTCTATTTCCTCTTCCCAGGGAGATCCATGCATCCCAACTTGGACCATCTTTCTTACCTAGCTTCTCTAGGTCTGTGGAATATAGCCTGGTTATCCTTTATAGTTAATATCCATTTATGAGTGAGTGTATAGCATGTTTGTCTTTCTGGGCCTGGGTTGTGTCACTCAGGATGATTTTTTTTCTAGCTCCATCCATTTGCCTGCAAATTTCATGATGTCACTGTTTTTAACAGCTGAGTAATACTCCATTTTGTAAATGTACCAAATTTTTTTTTATCCGTTTTGGTTGAGGGGCATCTAGGTTGCTTCCATGTTTTGGCTATTACAAACAATACTGCTATGAACATAGTTGAGCAAGTGTCCTTGTGGTATGACTATCTTTTGGGTATGCCCAAGAGTGGTACCACTGTGTCTTGAGATAGATTGATACCCAGTTTTCTGAGAAACCTACATATTGATTTCCAAAGTGTATGTACAAGTTTGCGTTCCTACCAACAATGGAGGAGTGTTCACCTTATTCTACATCCTCTCCAACATAAGCTGTTATCAATTTTTTTAATCTTAGCCATTCTGACAGGTGTAAGATGGTATCTCAGAGTCATTTTGATTTGCATTTCCCTGATTGTTAAGGACATTGAACATTTCTTTAAGTGCTTCTCTGACATCTGAGAATTTTTTTGTTGTGAATTATCTGTTTAGATCTGTATCCCGTTTTTAACTGAATTATTTGTTTTTTTGATGTATAGTTTCTTGAGTTCTTATCTATTTTAGAGATCAGCCCTCTGTTGGATATGGGGTTGGTGAAGATCTTTTCCATTCTGTAGGCTGCTGTTTGCCCTATTGACAGTATCCTTTGCCTTACAGGAACTTTTCAGTTTCAGGAGGTCCAGGTTATTAATTATTGATCTTGGTGATTGCACTATTGGTGTTCTGTTCAGGAAGTTGCCAGTGTATTAAAGGCTGTTTCCCTCTTTCTTTTCTATTAGGTTCAGGGTATCCAGTTTTATGTTGATGTCATTAATCCACTTGGATTTCAGTTTTGTGCAGGGTGACAGATATGAATCTATTTGCATTCTTCTACATGTTGACATCCAGTTAGACCAGCACCATTTGTTGAAGATGCTTTCCTTTTTCTATTGTATAATTTTGGATTCTTTGTTGAAAATCAGGTGTTCATAGGTGTGTGTATTAATGTCAAGGTCTTAATTCAATTCTATTGACCCAAGTGTCTGTTTTATGCTAATACCATGCTGCTTTTATTACTATAGCTCTGTAGTAGAACTGAAGTCAGGGATGATGATACCTCTGGAAGTTCTTTTATTCTAAAGAATTATTTTAGCTATCCCAGTTTTTGTGTGTGTGTGTTTGGTTGGTTGGTTGGTTGGGTGTTTTTTGGTTTTTGTTTTTGTTTTTGGTTTGTTTTTGTTTTTTTTTTTTTTTTGGTTTTCCATATGAAGTTAAGTATTATTCTTTCAAGGTCTGTAAAATTGCTTTGGAATTTTGATAGACTTTCTTATTACTAAACAATAAACATCCTTGTATTTTAAGGCACTGATAATTTGTTTTTTGTTGACTTCAGGCAGAAGTCCTCCTTACAGGACTCTTCAGAGATCAACTAGAGACACAGAATCAATACAGATAAGAAATAAGGAAAAGAGTCCTTTGAAGATCCTCTAAAACTACAGAACAACTCCAAAAATAGTCCCAGCAACGTTAGAACCACATTCAGAAGCTTTAAACAAACTGCAAGGATATAGAAGAATGGAAAAATGTGAGTTGTTTGAAATCAGATTGTGAATCCATTGTTAATTTATACTGATGAAGCTATCATATACATGGTCAATGCTCTGCCCTAATAAGCTTATTTTCCTTCCTTCGGGTTTTGCTGTTGTGTTGTTGTTGTTGTTGCTGCTGTTGCTATTGTTTGAGACAGGGTTCTTTGTGTATCAACTCTGGCTATCCTGGAACTCATTCTGTAGACCAGGCTGGCCTTGAACTCATAGAGATCTGCCTGCCCCTGCCCCTGCCTCCTGAGTGCTGTGATTAAAGGCATGTACCCCACTTTTTTCTCTCTTTTATACCATCTTGGTCCCCAACTTATAGCATGATGCCATCCACCTTCAGGACCCTTTTAGTCAATCCTGTCTGAAAATTGCCCCACAGACACACCCAGAAGTGTGTTTCACTTATGTCAACAGAGTTTCTCAGTTCAGTCATGCTGACAGTCAAGATCATCCAGTTCCTTGAGATATATAGACAAAGTATTGACTTCTCAGGCCTAAAGATAAAGAAATCAACCAATCAGAACAGGAATTTCAACTAGACAGAGGTCAGTTTTCCAAGACTATCAAAAATCTGAAAACTCCCCCAAAAATTCAAGTCATATTCTAAAAATGCAAATCACAGAGGTACTCTTTCCAATCTTTTACATCACTCAAATTATGAAGGTTTTACCTTTCTATGTACCAGTCTTTGGTATGATTTGTTAGATACACAAAGAAAAGATTAAGCATAGTCTTTTCTCATGATGAAACTGAACCCATTTAACTTTTCTGCTTATAGTCTGTGGTACATCCTTGAGGCAAGGAAAAATACATAAGGAATAGGAAATGTATTTCAGATGGGGTGACATGCATGGAAACCCAACATAACAAAGTTCAGTTTACCAATATAGAGAAGCTGGATGCCTGCAAACTGAGGCCAATAAGGCTTTATTGTTTTTAGGTTTGGATAAAGGCAAAGCGCCTGGCTTAATCATCCTCACTGATACCATCAACAGAGAGTGTATTGATTTTGTTTTGGCTTTAAAAGTAAATTGTACAGTCCTTTTATCTAAAACTACTGAGTAAGCATAATGGAATGGAAACTGTTTTACATTTGGATTCTCTTCATTCATTAAGTTTGATGAGAGCACACTGCATTTTGGATTCTGCCAGAATTTATTAAAAAATGAGTCAATAATAAAGCTGATAGAGTAGTGAATGGATGCATGTCATCAAACAAATGGAGGAATGGTTATTTCCAATGGCTGTCAAGTACTTTGCATAATCTGAGAGGGATTATTTCACATTTTAATCACCATTTTAACTCTGACCGAATGTGTGTTTCTATGGTGTTTCTATGCAGACATCACTTCTGTCCTCTGGTGCCCATCCTTTGCAGAGCTTCACTCTAGTTCACCTATTCCTATCTCCTCAATTAAGCGATGATGTGCCTTCTCTTTAGCAGGAAAGAGGACTGCTTTGCCTTCAACTGCCCAGCCTCATAAGCATGCCAGCTAATTTTCAGCTAAGTCAACAACCCTTTGAGGTGACTGCCATTATCTGTGTGCTCTCAGAAGGAACATGTGCCCTCTGGGAAAAGAGAAAGCTTTATCATAAACAGCCCCTTTAAATTGTCTTGCAATGATTTTCTTTATAATGTTTTAATTCTCAGATCAGTCCTTAACATTTTAAGTATATGTAAAAAAACAGCAATTTTATCTTTTACTTAATTACTGATAGACAGAAATACACAAATATATCTCATGTATATTTTTAAACCTCTACAAAGATACTGAACCATCAACTAAGTTTCTACTTATACTACCAGATGTCTTATATCTTTCTTAATTATAACTAATTGATTCATTTGCTCAAAATGTTTGTTAATAACCTACTATGTTCTGGGCACTGCTGTTAATGAGACAAACAAGTTCCCGATTAAAAAAACACAAAAATCCATATTTTGTGAAATCTAGTAAGGAAATTCTTAATTAAAAATTTATCATAATGGTGTACTAAAAACCAGAGGCCTTGAACCAAACCAATGACTCATTACATTGAATATTTGCAAGTAGAGCTGAGGGACATACTGTGTGACACACTGCAGGTCCCAATGCCTCTAAGATAAATGAAGAGGTGTTGGAGAGGCAGGAAAGATGAAGCAATAAAGTGTTTTGTTTTGGCTTGGTTTTAATTTTTTAATTTTCCTTTAGGAGTGTGCTGCAAGGGTTAAGGGTGGATATGGAGGGACTGGGAAATGAGAACTGGGGTACATGATGTGAAATTCCCGAAGAATCAATAAAGAAATGATTAAATTAAAGGAAAATTATCATAAAAGACTAAGCCCCATTTGTCTGTATTACCTTGGTATAATTTAAAATCATCCATTTCTACTTTGAAAACTGTCCTAGTTGATACAAAAAGTTCATGGTTCCCTAATAAATAACTAAACCATAGATGTGTTTAACAATGAAGAGTGCTGTGGAAAATAAAGAAAATAATACACCAAATTAAGGTATTCCCAGATGTGGGGAAGGATGGTAGTCACATTAAGAACAAACAGCCCACCAAAAGCTTTATTGAAAGGGTTGCAGGTGGACAGACACTTGAGGGAAATGTGGGTGTTAGTGACAGAGGCCAGGGCAAGCAAAAATACCTGAGGTAAGATCTTGCCTAGTTCACCAAGGACACTGGTAAGGCTGAATCAGAAGAAGTTAAGAGTGTCAACAAAGGCAGGCACATCATAGGGAGACTTGCAGGCAACATGAAAGATGACTTTGGAGTATAGCAGTAATTCCACTGTAATCTGACTTATTTCTATCTCTGTGGCTTCGCCTTTCACATCGGAGTTCTAGGGCTGCATAGCAAGGCTGGGACAGGAAAAATGGGTAGCAGTGAGGCTAGGAAAAATACAGCTACAATATGGCTATATTTTGTACAGACAACGTTTGACTGGATATTGACAGTGCTAAATACACAGGAGAGGTATTTAAAATTCCGACTCTATAAACTAAGAAACTAGAATTCAGAGATGTTGTAGCTTGCCTGAGTTTATGCAACTCACTGAATAGGAAATATAAGACAGATCCTAGTATCCCATTAGCCTAGTACTTTCTCTCTGCTACACAATCCATTTTCAAATATACCAGACTATACAATAAATATGAGTTGTCCCCATATCATATTCTGAAGAGTCTTCCCTACAAAACAAAGGTCCAAAGGCCTTTAACTTAGCATTTTGGTTCAGGATATACACTCCAGATTATGCCCACTCTCAAATGTAACAGTTTTGAGGCCCAGTGAGACGGCATAACCGGTAAAAGTTCTTTGTGCAAAACTGAAAGCTGCCCTCTGATACCCCTAAGTGCTTCTGGCACTCCCCTGTACCTGGCACAGTCTCACTCCTACTCTGTCTGGTGAATGGCTACTCTTTTTTCACATCTGAGCCCAAATAATCACTTTCCTAAGAAACCACTCCTGGTCTCAGACTAGGTCATTTCTCCCTTGTATAAGCTCTATGAGCAGTGTACTTTTCCATCATAGCTCTTACCGCACTTTGGAATTATTTATTTATTAGGGTGATTAATTATTCAAGCTCTGTCTGCTCTTCTGGAATTCAAGCTTTCTGAGTTAACTGCTGTTTATTCATATAACACCAACACAGGGTAAGTACTTAATAAATATTTACTAAATGGATACAAGAAAAATGTATGCAAGTTCAGTAGGCTCAAAACATAAACTATCTGCATGTTTATAAGAACCAAAAAAACTGAGTTTTGACAAAAAAAGAATCCATTTTCAGGGTAAAAAAATCAATGGTGAAGATATGAATCTGGGATATGGTTCTCAAATGCACAATAAGGAAAGACTTACCGAATACAAGGCAAAAGTATTGTAGTCGGGTGAGTAAGTTATTTCAAAATATTGTTCAATGGACACAACACAATTTCCTCTGAAATTATTTTTCCTATTGATACTTTTTTCCCTTTGAAAGAATTCACCACGAGGGCTTGCACCTCTGTGTAATGTTTTATAAACAAGTATGTGGTTCATTGACTCCAACTCTGAAAACTGTTCCAATTTCATTGTGAAGCTTCAGAGTAAATATAACAACTAACTACATATCTCTGCCCATGACAGAGGACAAACTCCCTTAAAAATCAATCCTTGAGTCATGGGCCTTCTGTATGATGCCTTCTACCCTTCAATACGAAAGGACATGAAGAACTACATAGTGCACTTGACATTTATATGTGCAATTGACATTTAAGTATACTTGACATTTAAGATTAGGTTTTAGACCTTGGTAGTAAATTGACTTAAAAATTAGAGAAACGATAGAGAGAACATTTTTTCTAAATAAAGAAAGAAAATTACCACAATTAAACTTAATAATCTAATGTTTCCTTTCTTTAACAGCAAGAGAACAGAACCTATTATTTGCTGGAGTCTGCTCTCTACTTCTGGCAGTGATGAAGTCAACTGATCCATATTTTCTTGTTTAGGTAATTTTTGGCTCTTTATTAAAGACTTAAAAATAAACATTGAATTATTCATACCAATGTATTCAAGTAAATTTGTGCAAAAGCATCCTATCTCAATCGAGCTCCCCAAGAGCCTTAATCTGTGACAGATGCTGGTTTTATTCTTGTCTCATACAGATTCTTATGGCATGGTGGCACAATGAAGAATAGCAAAGAGACAAAATACCTTCAGAACACAAGGATTTTTCAGAATGCAGAGAAGAAAATGATTTGGGCAGCTGAGTTCCCACTTTACCAGACTGGGTGACTAACCTTCTTAGCGCTCTAATTTTTACCAGTTGCTAGCAAAATTGAACAAGTCAAGTGAAAATGTTTCTTGCCTCTTAGATGACAAGTCAACACACTTGCCCAAGGGCCAAATCTGGCCCTCCAGCTGTTTTTGTCAATTAAAGTTATTGGAAAACTGCCAAATGTCTATAGCTGTTTTTGTGGTAAATAGCAGAGTTGAGTATTATAAAATGGAGACTATCCAACAAAGTCTAAAATATTTACTATCTTGCCCTTTAAAAAAAATGTTCACTCACTCCTCCCTTAGAGTATGGATGCTTGACAACTGAAAAAATATAGACACATTGAAATAATAAATTGTATCTATAAATATGATACAATAACTTCTTTGTGCTAATATTCCAGGGGAAAAAAGCCTTTGAACTTTGAGCAAAAAATATTTGTTTTAAAAGAGGGTTTCATTGTTGTCTTTAATACTTGTTTTAAAATTACATACATTTATACAATGTGTTTTGTATGGATCTATCCACCACGACCTCCCTCCAGCTCTTCCAAATAGCCACCACATCTATCTCCAGGATTCATGTCCTCCTTTATTTTAGTTTTTGATATGAATAACTCCCTAAATCCAATTAGTGCTGCCCATGTGCCATGAGTATGAGTATGTGGCCATCCACTGGGGCATGAACAGCCTATCAGCAGTCACATCCTCAAAACAGAGTGACTCTGTCTCTGTCCACAGCCATCAAATGCTAATAGCGCCACTGATAAGTGTGGGGCCTAGGACCAGTCCTGGGAGTCTAATTCTCACTGTGTACTTAGACCTTAGACTGATGATCCTCTTGCCTTAGACTCCCAAGGGTTGAGATTACAGAAGTGGCATCATGCCAAAACTAAAAACTGATTTTTACTTTTAACTCAAGTATTAATAAAATTTTACAAGATTACCCTCATTCCAACCTAAGATGTATTCAATATTGAGCAGAAATCACTAAGCATAATTTAATGATGTGGTAAAACAGAATAAGCCTAGGCTTTAGAGTCTAATCAGACTTAACAGTTTTGTTAATTACATTAACAAATGACCCAGTGGGCATTTAGATAAGGACTTATGTGCTCCAAAGACTGCTGCCTATTTTTTTCCCTGTATTCCTCTCTTTTGAGCAATTGTTGTCCCCAAGAATTTTACAGCCCTAAGTCTTCTTTGCTAACAGAAAAAATGAGGTCACATCCTCCATTTGGTGGCAATTTGCTCACCTAACCTGCTGACCTTTCTCTGTGTTCTTCAAGCTTACAAGCACTGTTTTATTCTAGATCAAACTTCCTAGCTCTTAATAAAAGCTAATCAACATAGAAAGAAGAAGGATTTCCCACGCCCTGAGCTATAAGAAGCCAGAAACAGAAGTTGCAGGGGACATTAAAAAGAACTAAATAGTCATTATACACTGACAGCAGAATTTTTACTAATTTACTTAACTGTCACTGGTAATGACTCTCTTCACAAGCACAAAATATCTAGAGTGTGGCTGCACACTGGAGGAATTGGAAGGGTCGAGAGAGAGAGCTTTGCCTCATTGAGCTTTTGCAAACAATGATAAATGAGATTTTTCACATCAGCCACAAAAGAGGGATCCCTTATTCCTCCATTTCCTGAAGTAGTTTTAATTAAGCCTTATAAAGACTTAGATTTTTCTCTCCTGCTTAACTTCCTCAGCTTAATTTGGGATGGGAGGAAGTAGAGCAAATTGTGGTAATGGTACATCTCTGCTGATTTGAATATTTAGAGGATGTTTGGTTTTATGCTTTCTGTGGAAAACCCATGAAATTTAGGATATGCAAACAATTTCCTGTCTTCCTCTTAAGAAAGAAAGAAAGGAAGAAAGAGAGAAAGAAGGAAGGAAAAGCATTCCTTTTTTTTTTTTTTTTTTTTTGGTTTTTTCGAGATAGGGTTTCTCTGTGTAGCTTTGTGCCTTTCCTGGAGCTCACTTGGTAGCCCAGGCTGGCCTCGAACTCAAAGAGATCCGCCTGGCTCTGCCTCCCGAGTGCTGGGATTAAAGGCGTGCGCCACCAAAGCCCGACGGAAAAGCATTTCTATGCAGAAAGATATAGACTAATGGGTTCCACAGCTACAGAGATTATATTCAACACCCAAACTAGAACAGAACACACCCTGTCTCAGCGACTGGACTAGGAACCATATGTAAACCCTCACAGTACTCTTC
Organism: Peromyscus maniculatus bairdii; assembly: GCF_049852395.1. Classification (NCBI taxonomy): domain Eukaryota; kingdom Metazoa; phylum Chordata; class Mammalia; order Rodentia; family Cricetidae; genus Peromyscus; species Peromyscus maniculatus. Next base: position 14,985,960 of record NC_134875.1, read on the forward strand.
CCCAAACAAGAAATGTCACTTTCCTACTTACTTCAGTGGACACCCCAAGAGTTATGTGGAGTAGGCAACATTATTTGAATTTTGAAACCCTATGAGAAACCATCCTGCCATGACTCTGAAACATGGAACTGAAAACCTAACAATGCAACCAATCTGGCGGATGTGAGACCAAAATGAGACCAAAATGCCTCCATCTTAGAAATAAGGCCTAAGCCGGGCGGCGGCGGCGGCGGCGGCGGCGGCGGCGGCGGCGGCGGCGGCGGCGGCGGCGGCGCACGCCTTTAATCCCAGCACTCGGGAGGCAGAGGCAGGTGGATCTCTGTGAGTTTGAGGCCAGCCTGGTCTACAGAGGGAGTCCCAGGAAAGGCGCAAAGCTACACAGAGAAACCCTGTCTTGAAAAACAAAAACAAAAACAAAAAAAAAAAAAGAAAGAAAGAAAGAAGGCCTAAGCTTTCTCCATTTTAGGTATAGGCCTTGAGTTACTGGAACAGGCCTTGATTTACCGGAACCAGTCAACCCAGATTCCCGAAATTAGAAAGTGCAAAGTACAGAGTCACAAGGTATCCATTCAGTGGTGAATGTGTAACCATGGAATGTCCCAATCCTGGTCTCCATGGTGATTCTTTAACCACAGAATGTCCCCACCTGAGGGCAGTCAATGAGAAATGGTGATGGACAACCACCCCCTTAGAAGTAAGATTAGGCCATGATTTTTAGAAAGTCCCTAGAAGCAAGCCAATCAGAATTGTACTCGTACTAGTACCCCTAACTGATGTAACCTTGTGGGTCTTGCCTTTAAATACTGAGCTTGCATTCCGGTTAGCTCATCTTTGGTGGTCTCTCTGGGGATTGCAATCTGGGTACAACAGCAAGGACAGAGGTATTCTAAAGAGACACTTGGGACCCTTGATTTGGCTATTAGACTACTGACAAAATGGAGCTCAAGTAACTATAATTCTCCCAGAAATCTCATCTGAGAGAAGAGAAAGCCTAAAGCCTGAGCCAGTCTGTCCCACGTCACTTTGTACTGCTGTGATAAACACCATGACCAAAAACAACTTAGGGAAAAGAGAGTTTATTTTGCTTACAAGTTCTGATCACCGTCCATCATGAAGGCAAGTTAGGCCAGGAATTCAAGGCAGGGACTTGGAGGCAGAAACTCAAGCAGAGGCCATGGAAAAAGAAAGCTGCTTACTGGCTTGTTTACATGGCTCACTCTGTTTTTAATACAACCCAGGACAACCTGCTCAGGGATGGCACTTTCCACAATGGGCTGGGTCCTACCACATCAATAATAATCAAGAAAATGTCCCCAGAGACTTGCTTAGAAACCAGTCTGAGAGAGGTCATTTCAAACTTGAGGTTCCCTTGTCCCAGATAATTTTAGTTTGTATTGGTTGGGGACAAACAAAAACAAAAAACAAACACATAAACAAACAAAAAACACTAGCCAGCACAGAGTAAGAAGAGAAACTTTTTCTCATTGAAAAGATTACCAAGCTGTCAGATTTCTTTTCTGAAGTCAATGATGGATCAATGAAGGACAAGATCATACTTTTACCTGGACTATTTAGATACGTATAACTCTGACCCTCCACTTAAACTTTGGTCTCACATCAGAACCCTAATGATGGCCTTGGGGAGAAAGGTCACTGAATCTCTTTGTCCTCCTTTCCAATGTGGCTTATTAAATAAAATCTTGTCTTTCTGCCTTTCATTATTTTTTTCTTTTATTTATTTTTTTTATTTTACAATACCATTCAGTTCTACATATCAGCCATGGATTCCCTTATTATCCCCCCTCCTGCCCCCTCCCCTTCCCCCCAGCCCACCCCCTATACCCACCTCCTCCAGGGCAAAGCCTCCCTCAAGAACTGAGATCAACCTGGTAGACTCAGTCCATCTGCCTTTCATTATTAATTTGACTGTTTTAATAGGCTTATTGAGGATGAACAAACAGACTCGGCTTGCTATGACCCAAGCTGTGACCCCAAATGCCACACAGTGTCTCCCATAGATGATTGGCTGCTGCTCATATCCTGTGCACTAGATGATTTATTTATATAGGAGCCATCATCATGGTGCTGTCCAGAAACTAAGACCAAAAAAGACTGACTATACAGTTTCTCTTATTGACAGCATGTGCAGTGGCCATCTTTAGACAACTGGCTTCTAGAGTAACACATCCAAATTATATGACTTGAGGAGGTAATAGCCAAAGTACCATCTCCATGAAAACTGCCCCTTTGGAAGGTGGCTATGCAGTTTGTACAGCCATACTCTGGCAAGCAAAATAATAACCCCCAAAATGTTCATATACTCATCTTTGGAAATGAGAATATTATATTGGCAGGTAGAAATCTGGCTATTAATATACTGACCTTGAGATGGATAAATTAATTTCAATTAACTATTATGTTTAATTCTATAGACATCCACCTTGACCATGATATTCAGATATCATGACAAGAAAATATTCTGCATGTTTCTGTAAGGGCATTTTTGAATGAGACTAACATTTATGTTATTGAACTGAGTAAAGCAGGTTGCCCTCTATAATATGAGTGGGCCTCATCGAACCAGTTGAACTCCTCAGCAGGACAGAGCCTGACTTTTCCCAAAGAAGAAAGAATTCTCTAGCAGATGGCTTGTGAACTTGAACCCCAAATCTCTACCCTGCGTGTGTACCCTTCCAATTTCTAATGTAACTGCTTCTATAAATCCATGCGGGTCAATTCCATAAATCTCCCTCTCTTTCTCCCGGCCTCTCATTCTTCCCTGTCTCAGCAGCATGGCAGGCACACACACACACACATCCATATAATACACACACACACACACACACACACACACACACACACACACACACACACATATTTTCTAGAAATAACCTTAGAAAAAATAATACTGCAAGTAGCAGTCCTTCTCTGCGTTTGAAACTCCTAGTTCTTGCTAGTCTCTACTACCCACCAACAGATCTGTGATAATTTGAAATTCTAAATACTAAAAGGCTTTGAAACTTATTTGGCAGGAAAACCTGACTTGACCTGAACAAATATGAAGCTATTTATAGTATTTGTTTATCTCACTAAGTATGAATATTCATATATTTCAGGGCATAAATATTAATAGATTTGTTTATAAGCTGTTACCACCAACCTTGTTCCCACTGATATTCTATAATATATGATATATTTAGCATATTTCATTCCAAAACTCTCAAACCTGAATTTTGAAATATGCCTACATGAAAAGGTTTCAGATAAAAACTTCAGATGATTCCCTGGGTAATTTAACACACTTCTGTGTGTTTCCTCATGTATATGTACTAGGTATTTGAAAATTATAATAAAGTTTAGCTATTAACCACCTTCCTTTTTTCCAGCATTCCTTTTCCTTTAGCCTATATTTCATCCTTCCTACAATCAATTCCTTCTACAACTATTTGACTGCTCAGGACATATTAAGGACCTAGCTCCCTTTCTTCTCCTCCAGGGCTTATACTGAAACAAGGTTCTCATAATTAACTATAAAATCCCCGGCCCAAAGTGTCTGCAAAGGGCTTTCTCTAAAGCCAGAAAACAAACAGAATTGAAGAGCATAGCTGGTGAAGGGATCAGCCTGCGGAGGGGAAATTACTCACCGAGAAAAAAAGGCAGGCAGCAAGTAGACATTGAAAATCCTGCATACTCATAGTGTGGAGCTGAGAACGAATAACCACAAATACATGGCCCTTGATTCTGGATGCGTTTACTGTGCTCTTTACATTGCCTATTATGAGCCACTGCTAGTGGTTTTAAAATGTTGCTTCTTGGAGTTGAAATTCATCCGAAAAAAAAGAAGAAGAAATTGTAGGAGAGACTGGGGAAAATTCAAAACACTTACAAATTCTCTTCCTTTTCTGTAGTTTTCTTTTTCAGAGAGCATTCGATATTGCTAAAGCTATAGATTCTTTCTCTCAGACTTAAAAAGGAAATGTTTATCTTTCAGTTTCTACAAAAACACTCACTATTCTTGGACCAAAATGTAGTTTTAGAAGCCTTTTTCTTTTCTTTTTTTAGCCTTGAGCATAACTGTAAAACCTCAGAAGTTCCTATTCTTTGAGGAATATTTCACCCTCCTTACATATGCAGATCACATTCCTTTGAGATGCTGATCTTTTCCCATGATGCACTCTGCTGACAGAAAGACAATCTTACCACACAGAAACGGCAGTTGAGTTGACAAGCAAATTCCATCAGTATGCAGTGTTTACACAGTACAGTTTAGCAACAGCCGCTCACACAGTCTGCTGTCCTAGAGCAGAATTCTAATTAAGCCTTCAAGCTTCTCAGTTCAGATGAATTCTTATCCTGAGGTCCTAGACTCGTTGCTGTAGAAATCTGAAGCTTTGTTTGTCTGGAAAGAAAACAGAATATATTCTACCTCCAGTGCAGCCTGTAATGCTGTTTGTACACATCCTGGTGCACTGTTTGCAAAGTGAAGGTGATTCTATTTAGTACATTTAGAGTTTCCTCATCATTGAATACTAGATTTAGTCATCACAAAAAAATATTGAACTGTATTTCTTTGGAATTCTCTATCCTTCAATGGACACACTAAATATATGAGTTTTCTGAGCCAAAGCTGCTATTCTAAATTTCAAAAAAAAAAAAAAATAAGCACCAAAACAAATACAATTTGAAGTGCTGAGTAACCTTTGTTTACATTTGCAGAACCCAACACTTCTGGTGGGCTTCCTGTACATTGATATCACTCCTTATTTTTCAGTCCTGCACATCAACTAGGATAGTATATATAAACTGCTATAAGGTTTGTATACTAGTCAGGCTTCTGTAAAGGAACCAAAGTGATAAATTGAACACACTTTTAAAAGGGGGGCTATTGGTTTACAGGATCCAGTCTGAGTAGTCCAAAAATGGCTCTCTCACACTGGAGAGGTGAAGAATTCAGTATTGCTAAATCCATAAGCGTGGATGTCTCAGCAGTCCCAATGTGGCACTGAAAGCCTAGAATATTCCTGGAGAACTCCTGGTTTTCAGTCTCTCTTGCAGTGCTGATGAAGTTGAGTGGAATATTGGTGAAAGAATGCCTCAACAACAGGGGAGATAAACTTTCAAGAGAAAGTCAGGAGAAGCAGAAGTAATGCTTCCTTCTCGCAGGTCCTTTATCTGAGCTGTCATCAAAAGGCACTGCTAACCTGGAGGTGAGTCTTCCTAGTGTCCCAGTGGCTCGAGCTTCAGTTTATTCCACGTGCAATCAAGTTGACAACTAAGGTTAGCCATTGTAGTCTGACTCAAACAAATACAATGTTTGTATAAAGCATTAGAGGTTATAATTCATTGCCATGTTTTAGCCTGAAGAAAACAATACACACACAAACCTGGATTATGAAAGCCCCAGTAGGTATGCCATCTTCCTGCCCATTATTCTCTATACCACTTTTATATCTCTGTAAAAGCACCTCGGTATCACTGAGTTCCCAAAAATGATGGTCTTTGTGTGAGAGAACACTAACTTTCCACATCTTGTCAGGACGCTGGCACTTGAACAAACCTGACTTCCTTCACACCCAATTTTGACTCCTGAAATGGCTTTTGAGCAGTGAGCCGACTGACTTGGCTCTAGTACAGTAATAGCCATTGAGCACAAGTTACAACTATCTATATACCATATAATGAAAGAGAGAGAGAGAGAGAGAGAGAGAGAGAGAGAGAGAGAGAGAGAGAGAGAGAGAGAGAAGGAAGGAAGGAAGGAAGGAAGGAAGGAAGGAAGGAAGGAAGGAAGGAAGGAAGGAAGGAAGGAAGGAAGGAAGGAAGGAAGGAAAGGAAGAAGGAAAGGAAGAAAGGAAAAGAAAAAGAACTATTAATAAATTTAGAGCAAATAGTATCTAAAGCTAAATATAGTTTCAACCTATTAAAACTTCTGAAGAGACAGAATGAAAGCCAAGTGCCAATCCCATTACTTGGAGATTTTTAGCTCTTCAATCAATTTCACTGATTCTGTCACAAAGACACAAATGAAGCTTATAAAGTACCAATTACTATAAAGTGGACCCTTTAAAGTCAAAATTTTCTTCACTCTCAGTTCAGACTACATATAATCAGCATTATCACCTAGAATGTTTTATTTCACATTAAAAAACGGTTGCTGAGATTTATTTATATAATTTTCTGCTAAAAGTAATTATTATCCCTTCATGGATACCTTTCAGCTTTCCTTGCATTTGCCCTCCTTCAGTTCCATGTGGATACACATATAAAAAGTTAAACTCTAACATCCACATAGTAGAAAAAAAAAACATTTCATTTGTGGTTTTGTGCTTGGGTTAACTCAGTACATTTTCTTCCAGTTCCATCAATTTACCTACATATTTCTTAATTTTATTTTTCTTTACAGTTTACTAAATTTCCCATATACTCCACATTTTCATCCTCTGTTCATCATCTAAGTTGATTCCATCTTCTAGCTATTGTACATAGAGCAGTAATAACCATGGATAAGCAAGTAACTCAGCACTTGGCTATAGAATCAGGAATATTCCCAAGTGTGGTATAGCTGGATCATATGGAAGCCTTATTTTTAGCTGATTGAAAAACCTCCATACTGATTTCCCCAGTGGCTACATCAGTTTACACTCCCACAAGCAGTGAGATTTTTTTTCCCCACATACTCTCTAGCATTTATTGTCATTTGTTTTATGGATAATAGCCATTTTGATAGGGGTGAGACAAAAACTCACAGGATTTTATCATTTCCTGATGTCCAAAACAATGGAGAATGCTTTTTAATATATTAGTTGACCATTTATACTTCTTTTGAGAATTCTTTGTTCATCTCTTCAGCTCATTTATTTTAAAATATTTTTGAGATTGTATCATTTACCCCTTCCCTTTCCTACCAAGCCCACTCATCTACCGCTTGTTCTTTTTCAATTTACAGCCTCTTTTTCTTTAATTGATATTACATAAATATATGCATATATTCATATATATGTATACTCATATATATTCCTAAATACATAAATGTAACCTCTTCAGTCCATATAATGCTGCTTGTATGTATGATTACTTGGTTGTTTGTTTCTAAGTGTTTACTTTTTTACCTTTTTATATACTCTAGAGAGTAATCCTTAATTTGGTATAGAGCTAGCAAAGATTTTCTCTCCTCCTATAGGCAGTTGCCTCTTCATTTGATTAAGTCTCCTTTGTTGTGCAGAAGTTGTTTAATTTCTTGAGGTCCCATTTGCTAATAATTATCCTAAACAACTTAAGTCATCCTCCTAAAGTCCTTCCTTATGCCTGCATCTTTAAGTGTTTTCTCTACTTTTTCTCCTGGCACATTCAGAGTTTCAGGTTTTTGTTGAGGTATTGATCTATTCACAGTTGATTGTTTTACAAGGTGAAAGGCAAAGTTCTAGTTCCATTCTTCTACATGTAGCTATCCATATTTGCCAGCACTGTTTACTAGAAAGTCCCATCCCCAGTGAGTGTACACATATTTATTTTCATGTGTTGAACTATGCCTGCATTGAAGTGATGTGAAGTAGAGACAGTAAAATTCACCTCAGCTCTGTAAAGCATGAGTTAGATCTGGAAGAAACTAGAGAAGGCAGAATATCAAGAAATAGAATGATATACAAGAGGAAATTAAAATTAAAATGAAACAAGCAGGTCTATCTTATTAATAACCAGAAAAATACAAACTGGAGTAAGAGTGAGATCATTTTCCCTTCCAGACTGGCAATGATAAAAGTCTGGTGGATCTGTGGTTAAGAGCACTTGTTCTTGCAGAGGACCACCAATAACCCCAGTTCCAGGGGATCCAACAGGTATGCACAGGGTATTTGTACATGAACGTCTAGTAGTTTTTAGTGTTGGGAAGAATTTCAGGAAAACTATTTGAAAGTATTTCTTATATTAAAATGAACACATCTTTTTGCTCAGAAATTTCACCCATATAAATAATATCATTTGTGGATAAAGAAGGTGACTGGTAGAATATCTTCTTTAGTAGAGTTAAAATAACAGAACATCAACAAGTGATCTAAATTTAGGCAATCTAATGTCAATCAGTAAAAACAGGCAAAACAAAAGGATACATAATTGCATTGTGAGTAATAAACAGCAACTTTATATTTTTCATATCATTCATGTTAAAAACACACAGAAAATGGTCTGGAACTGAAACTACCACTCAACGTGTATTGTTTACTAAGCTGTAAATATGTTCATGGTATATGATTTTAGGAAAACAGCATGTCATGGTGAGCTATGTATGGTATTATCCAATGTGTGTTAGAAAACCTGTGAGTGTGCATAGCAAACTGTGGTGATATTTTATTTGTGTTGACATGTGATATTTTATTTGTCCGTTAATAAATAAAGATTGCCTGGAGATCAGAGGTCATAGCAAGCCATAAATAGAAGTCAGGCAGTGGAAGCCCATGCCCTTAATCCAATTACATGACAGGCAGAGTCTCTGTGTGGTCAAGGACACAGCCAAGTGTGGTGACACACACCTTTAGTCCCAGTACCAACCATAGAGACCTGGAGGTCTATATAGACAGGCAATGACAAGGAAGTCACATGGCTGGGCTTAAAGCCAATGAGAAGGTAGAACAGGAAGTCAATAAAAGCACAGGTTAGACAGGAAGAAACTCTCTCTTGGGAAACTATGGCATGGTGGTAAGCAAAGGTTAGTCAGTGGTTCTTCACGATTTCTCTGATCTCTTTGGCTATTAACCCTGTATTTGGTTCTGTGATTCTTACTAAGACTGTTTAGAAATTCATCTACAGCAAAACTTTAATCTCAGCACTAGGGAGGTGAATCCCTGAGTTTGAGACCAGCCTGGTCTACATAGTGAATTCCAGGACAGCTAGAACTATAGAGAGAGAGCCTGTCTCACAAAAAACAGTGGTCTATGAGGACATATACCATGAATCCAGGCAGATGCTAGTGATTAGCTTTGTGCAAGATAGGTGTGGTAAAGATGGGTTTCATGGGACTTGATAACAGGATACATTAAGTGATTCTGTTTGCATTAGTTATATTGTTAATGAATACATACACATTTGTAAAAAAAATGCTTATTTTGAAAAATATGTAGCAAAAAGAATGGTCTGCACTTTGGCTTCAACTTGTGGACATTCCTCAGAAGTCATCTCAAATCCAGTCAGCTGACATCATTATGTTAAGGAGAAGTTGTTTCACCCTCCTCAGGATAAAGTCCATCAAGGCAAACACAGTCTCTGAAATATGCACACTTCAAGAGACAGTTCAGTTAGATCCAATGATATTTACTAATTAGACATCCTCTTCTCACGCTTAAAAACACATGTGCTGCAATGATTTGCTCAGAGCTCTGAAAATTCCTGTGCAAAATCACTATGGCATAAGGTGGCTTCCTTAGCCTCCTAATGCTCTGAATGACTCGATAAACTGCAAATCGGTGTGTTCTCATTTAAGTACCTCCCTAGGCAATGTCTTGCTACAGTTCACACTGTAGATCAAAATGCACATTGCTTACACAGATAGCTATGGTACAGAGTTGGGTTTCCTTCCAGCAACTGTTATTTATACCTCTTCTTCCTAAATAAAGAACCTGCATGTTTCCTATAGGCACACAATTCTTCCAAACAGAGCATACTTCTATTGGAGCTATCCATATTTGGGGCATCCAGTGTCTCCTAGGGACAACAGTAAGGCAGCACTATGTTCTGTGTGAGGATAGGTTTTTAGCAGCACTGTTGGCTCTGCTTGTTTAATGATATGGCACACTTTTAAACAATACAGTTCTAGGGAATTTCTATAAACAAGTGAAAGCCAAAATAAATAGAGTCTTGACTTTTTACCAAGGACACCTAAGTGGTTTCCAACAAAATCCTTCCTAGAATTTTGCTTTTGTTGTTTGCTTAAATTATCTTAAGTCACGAAATTAAGCTACTTGTTCTCATTTGATCACAAGACATTTACTCATTCAATCATTTAGTGCTTTCTTCATTCACTTAACTCATATTTTCTGAATGTCATTTACTTAATCTGCTGCAATCCTTAGAACTGTATTAGATATAGAAATGCAGAATTCTCTGTGGCTTACATTTCTGGTGGTAAATGCTGTGAGAGTGAATAAAAATCATGTGTCTTTGTTGCCATCAGAGATAATGGCATCTGACTGCCTTAGTTTGATTAACTATTTTATCTTCTTTGTCATACAAGCCTACAATAGAAACATAATGCTGAGATTCAAGCACTGAGTTAAGTGCTGGTGGCCATGTCAGGGGAGCAGCAGTGGCAATTGAAGTTCAAGGTGTCAGCCCACCAGGAGAAAACTCCCTGATGGGTGAATCTCGGATAGGCAAGGCCCAGAGACCACAGACCCCAGAATGTCTTTTGCTTTTGTTGTGCCTTTACATGTTTGCTGTTGCTATCTTTCTCTGGTATCTGACATGGTGTGAATGGGGACTCACTGAATGTAATATAGTGTGTTTATCTCATGGAAATGTCCCATTCTACTGGGCATTTTTACCTATGGATTATTATGAAGATGATTCTTTCCTAAACTGTACTGTCTGATAATAATAATGTTAGTTTAAATAGAGTTTTGATGATTAAAAAAATATAAACAAGGAAGTGTCACACAGCTAGAACACATGAGTTTCTATTTAGGAGCCATATAGACAGTCACTTAGGTTAGTGATTAAGAAAAATAATTGAGTCCCAGTGCTGTGCGATGTCATTTGTATACTATAAATATGTGTTGCTCTGATTGGTTGATAAATAAAATGCTAATTGGCCAGGAACCAGGCAGGAGGTATAGGTGGGGTAACCAGACAAGGAGAATTATGGGAAGAGGAAGGCTTAATCAGGAGTCGCCAGCCAGACACAGAGGAAGCAAGATGTGAAGGCAGAACTGAGAAAAGGTACCAAGACATGTGGCTACACATAAATAAGAATTGTGGGTTAATTTAAGTATAAGAGCTAGTCAGTAATAAGCGTGAGCTGATGGCCATACAGTTCATAAACATAAGCCTCTGTGTGTTTACTTGGATCCAAGCAGCTGCAGGACTGGCGGGTGAGGGAGATTTGTCCTGGCCGTGGGTCAGGTGGGACACAGAAAACTTCTGACTATATCCCAGTTAGCCCAGCTAGCTTAAATTCTTTTAACCTTAATGTTGGAAGATGTGATGTATTGGCCAGGCAATGTTGGCGCACGCCTTTAATCCCAGCACTCAGGAGGCAGAGGCAAGTGGATCTCTGTGAATTTGAGGCCAGCCTGGTCTCCAAAGTGAGTTCAAGGAAAGGCACAAAGCTACACAGAGAAACCCTGTCTCGAAAACAACAACAACAAAAAAAAAAATCTAAAGTTTTAGAAAGGCACGTGCTTGAATGCGGCACTCGTTAAGGTAAGAGACCATTGACTGGCGTACCTTTCTTGCTCAGATTGGTTGATGACCAAAGGTGATCATTAATTATTTATACCCATTTCTGCCCTCAGTCTCCTGATATAAAAAACTATTGATGAGTTGGTATATACCCTAAAGACTGAAAGGACAGCTGACTGATTGTTTTTGTGTGCAAAATATTATCTTTTAAGATTACCTTTCAAGACAAATAATAAAGTGATTGATTCTTATTTGTAACTGCAATATACAGCCTGCTACAAAAGAGTTGTCTGAAAAAAATACTTTCTGTTTGCTCATGTTCTGTTAATCTGTAACAAGTTACTTAGATGTAAACGTATGTGGGTTCTTAGGATGGCTTTGTTTTTAAATCATGTAGGGGAGATGAAAAAACATGTTTTTACCTATATTCATTAAAATCACTCACTTGAAAAACAGAATGTAACCACACTGTAATGTGTATATTGCCTGAAAGATTTTATTGGAGCATGTAAGCTATAGAAGAAAGTATACAGCATGAAGAACAGTAAATAAAGAAACCATCAAGAGAGTGTGTAAGTGTCTTTTTCCTAAACCCCATCAGATAGAAAAGTCTAGTATGTGCTGATTCTGTGGATTTCCCTTTGAACCCTATGCTGCTGGAGGCTGGCCCCCTAGATAGCAATAGTTAAGCATGCAGAATGGAATTGTAATCAAAATCAAAGTCTTGTAGAGAAGACTATTATGGATTAGAAAAACTCACAAGTGTCACAACCCCCTCATTTTTAAATAGTTTAACCAAAGCAGCTGATGTTTCAGTCTCTTTTACGTGTTGAATTTCCAAAGATTAGTTTTTGGGGATGTGATGGTTTGGATGACTATGGCCCCCAGAGGTCTATAGGGAGTGGGACTAATAGGAGTTATGGCCTTGTTGGAGAAAGTGTGTCACTGTGAGGGTGGGCTTTGAGGTTTCCTATGCTCAAGCCAGTCCCAGTATGACATTCTCTTCTTACTGCCTGCTGATCCAGATATACAACTCTCAGCTCCTTCTCCAGCACCATGTTTGCCTGCATGCTGCCATCCTCCCTGCCATGACAAAAATGGACTAAATCTCTGAAACTGTAAGACAGCCCCAATTAAATGTTTTCCTTTATAAGAGTTGCCATGGACATGGTGTCTCTTCACAGCAATAAAACCCTAAAACAGAAGTGAATGGAATTTGACTTTTAAAAGTTGGAGGGAAAGCTACCTGTATGGCATTTAACTTTGTGTTATTACATTAGTTATGAATATTTACTCTACTCAAGCTTTACAACTCATGTCTCATATCTAAGATGTGTTTTTTTTTTCAGTTATTTCTTAATCTAGCTGACAGTTCCTTATTTCCTTGGATCTCAAATTCCCTTGTTTTATAACATAAGCATTTCCTCTGGGTTTTCATCTGTCTTTGATTCACAAATGAATTCTCATCAGTCAAAAAAAATCACCAAGAAATAATTTACCTTGTTGGCTCCATTTCCTACATAAAGAGATTATTTCTCATGCAGTTCACTCCTGGTGATGGAAATAACCTATAAAACTGATTTAATAGGAAATTAAATGAACAGAATACCCCAACTTGTACAAACCTGCTTGGTGTGTTGAATAGAAATGTGTGGTGATATATTGTGTACCCTAATAAAATTTGCCTGAAGATCAGAGACAAAGGAACAAGCCACTGCCATGTCTTACCTCACCAATTCCACAAATCCTCTGACTGAAATCCTCTGAATCCTCACCTGAAAGGCTCCAGCTTAAAAACCTCTAGCTGAAAGGAACTCTTCTGCCAAAAAGCCTTTAGTTCCTGTCTCCTCGCACCTTATATACCTTTCTCTGCCCAGTCATCACTTCCTGGGATTAAAGGTATGTGTGCTTCCCAGTACTGGGATTAAAGGTGTGTGCCATCACTGTGTGGCATCTCTGTTTAATCTAGTGGCTGGTTCTATTCTCTGATCTTCAGACAAATTTTATTAGGGAACACAATATATCACCACAGAAGTGTCCTTCACTGCTGTAGGATGTTCTGTATGGCAAATGTGTTGCTCTGATTGGTCAATAAATAAAATACTGATTGGCCAGTGGCTAGGCAGGAAATATAGGCAGGACTAACAGAGAGGAGAAAAGAAAGAACAGGAAGGCTGAGTCAGAGATACTGCCAGCCACCTCCAGGACAAGCAGCATGTAAAGATGCCAGTAAGCCACAAGCCATGTAGCAAGGTGCAGATTTATAGAAATGGGTTAATTTAAGCTATAAGAACAGTTAGCAAGAAGCCTGCCATGGCCATACAGTTTGTAAGCAATATAAGTCTCTGTGTTTACTTGGTTGGGTCTGAGCGGCTGTGGGACTGGCGGGTGAGAGAGAATTGTCCTGACTGTGGGCCAGGCAGAAAAACTCTAGCTACAAATCTAGTGGCTGGTTCTGTTCTCTGATCTTCAAATTTTATTAGGGAACACAATATATCACCACAGAAGTGTCCTTCACTTTTATCTAGCAGGCTTTTTTTAGGATCTAATAATATTATACTTGTTACTATCCTTTTTAAAAGTATCAGTTGTAATTGCTTGTACTACTATGCTACAGCACAATCTATGAAGAACTTTAAACTTATTGGCTACCCAAACAACTCAGTAACTTTTATGCAGTGTTTGGGAATGGTACCAACCACACTGCCAATTACATTAGCCAGTGCTTTACCTTTTGTGTTTCTAGTGGTAGTACCCATATTTGTAAAGTTCTTAATTACTAGTAAGCAAAAATAAATCTTGTTTTTCTATTTTGTAAGGTTAAAACTGAGCTGGTAAGCTGGTCAGTGGTGGTACATGCCTTTAATCCCAGCACAGGAGGCAGAGGCAGGTGAATCTCTATGAGTTCAAGGCCAGCCTGGTCTACAAAGTGAGTTCCAGGACATCCAGAGCTATTACACAGAAAAACTCTGTCTTGAAAAAAACTAAGCTGTCACATACAGGTTTCCACTTAGTAGGTCATCAGGACATCAGATTAAGGCATTTACAGGCAAGCCTTGAAGATGTAGATACTGATTAGTTAAACACTATATTTTGGCAAAACATGCTATATTAACTAGTGGTAGTACATCTATATTTTCAAGAGACTACTAAGATATTGAGATAATCCCATGGCCTTTCAATTATTTTATTGTTTCTAAGAAGATTCCCAAATTCTACTAAAAAAAAGTTATAATGGTTGAATGGTAATTTTCTACTTCTTCAAAATAGATGTGTTTGTATCCAAATACCTGTTATTTGGGGGAAAAAAAGTTTAAGAGCCAAAGTTAACCTATAAGCCCCACTTGCCCAAGGACAAATAACTTCCTGGAATGTTGGGGGTTATGGTTCTCAGGAATTTACAAGCCGCCTGTATTCTAACTAAACTGAAAGTGCTTGATTGGATGTGAGCAGGAGGCACATGGACAGGAAATATGTCAGGATGTACACTTGCACCTGATTGGATGTAGGATGCAGGCACATAGGCAGGAATTATATAAGGATAAATGCCTACCCCTGATTAGACCTGATGGGAAATATGGTGGCTCTGTGGTTTTTGCCCTCTATAAGCCTCTGCAAAATGTGCCATTTCCTCGGAAGTCCAGAATGGTCCTGGTCAAAACCCATCCTCCTGGCCAGTATTTAATTAAAGCTTGCTTCAAACATGGCTCAAAAATTGTGGTAATGGTCTTATTCTCAACCGGTGGGATTAACAAAGGTATTTGAAGATGTAATTAAATTTAAGGTGTTAGCATGATATAATACTGTATTATTTAGATAAATCCAAAACTAACATCTTATAGAAACACAATAGGAAAAGACAGAACTATCCAAGAAGGTGATGAGGTTGCAGAAAAATGAATGATGTTACCACAGTGCCTTGAGCCACAAAGCACTAGTGAAGGCCAAGACCAAACTCTTCTCCAGAAATTGCAGAACAAGCATGGCTCTTTGGGCACTTCCATTTAATTGCTGTGATACCCAAACTTGTGAGAGAATAGAATTCTGTTCATTGAAGCCAGTTGGTTTGTGGTCATTTTTGGCAGCAGCCACTGCAAACTAACATTGCAATTATCTAAACAAATACATACATATTTGAGACAAGGTTTCTCTGTGTAGCCCTGGCTGTCCTGGAAATCATTTTGTAGACCATGCTATACTCAAACTCAGAGATCTGTCTGCATCTGCCTCTGGAGTAATGGAATTAAACATGTGTACCACTATTGCCCAGCTAACACAGTAATCAAATGAAGCTTTCTTTTCATATGCTTACTAATAGTCACAATTCTCCTTAAAGTCTGGAAATCTGCCCCGGTCAGCAGGGCTTCAACGGGTTCTCGACCACCCTAAGGATGGAATGTAGGGACAGGAGACACAAAGGAAATACACCAAGTCAAGATTCTGATCAAGGTGCAACTTTATTTTTCTCCAAGAGGGTTTATATAGTTCCTGCAGGGAGGGGGGAATAAGAAGCTGTTATCTGCATAGGGTGGGGCAAGCTAACAGGATGTTTATGTAGGATGTTTACAGGGTGAAATGGTCAAGGGCTCTGACTCAATGTCCTGTTGCTAGGCAACCTGACTGTAAGATGATCTAGTTCCCTGTCTTATGGGGGTCTGTATTTTTCCACTAACTAGAGAGTCTATCCTTGTCCCTGACAGAAATCCACTCAATTCTTCCTCATTCTGATTCTTTGTGAGACTAGCCAGCTCTGTTCTTACTGCTATTGACAAAAATACAACCTTTATCCCTCTCAAAGTTGCCATTTTTACTTCAGAAACCTTATGAAACCTGATGAGTATTTTAAGTTAAAGAAACAAAGAGCAAACTTCTTCACTATTAATTATCACAAAGAATGCCTTCAATCAGAAACACTCAAGCCTTGTTAATGTGGCTTATGGATACAGAAAATATAATCCTCTGTTCTATAAACATCTAGAAATGAATAGGATCAAGTATCATTCCATTAAATATTGTTGCAATATGATTTGTATGTGCTTCATGCATAATCTATTTACTCTGACTAGTTATTTAATGCCCTTCTTCAGTTAACTAATATTTCATAAATAGATATTCAGTGTGTGTGGGGGGGGATATGTACACATGAGTGCAGATACCCATGAAGGTTGGAGGCATTGAATCTCCTGGAACTGGAATTACAGGTGGTTGCTAGGTGGATGCTGGGAATCAGCCTGGGATCCTCTGGAAGGGCAGCAAGTGCTCTTAACCTCTGAGCCATCTCTCCCACCCTAAGAAACATTAGACTCTTCCTCCAAGAACATATAAAATCATCTGTGCTGCCTGGATCAAGCAGACACTAAGAATTCTGCATATTGTAATTCCATCCATCCTTCAGTGGAAAGACCATCACATTTTCCTTGAGTGTACACTGGAATTCCCTGGGAAACTAGGACCACCAACAGAGATCCTGATATGCTTTGTTTAGGTGGGGTATGTGTACTGAGGGTAGACCAAAATCCTCCCTAGTGATCTGATGTACAATCAGTATTATAGCACTGCTGCAAATGCTTCCAGTCTACAGGAGCATATTTCACCCCTGTCTTGCTGACAATCTGCATTTCTTGTTAATTGAGGTAGAACTGACAAAAACAAAACTGGAAGCATGATACTCCCTGATTGCAAAGCTACAGAGTGCCAAACGATATTATACTGGCATAGCAACAGACATACAGATCAGTGGAACAGTACTGACAACCCCCAAAATGCATCTATGTACTGATGTTTAAATGATCCAAGGACACACAACTGGAAAAGGGTAGTAGTCTCTTTAGTAATATGGATTTGGGAAATGGATGTCCACATGCAAAACTATGGATTTAGATACATGTCTCACATGCTAAACAAAAATCAAGTCAAAATGCATTTAACACATGAAGGTAAGACCTGAAATTGTTATATTTGAAAGCTGAGTGTGGGAAAATAGGAGGAAAGCTTCATGATGGTTCTGTAACTCAGTTCAGCTCTTTCTGAGTAAATTGCCCAACCAATAGAAGTGCAGAATGGTTTATAGAACATATTGACTAGCTAATAGGTTTCTCTCTGAAAATGGCAATTATTATTTTTATCCCAAGCACTTCATACACAAATTCATATAATGCTAACAATAGCACTATTATAAGTCTAAAAACATTCATGAGAACACTAAGGCACAGAGAGGTTATGTAAACTGCCTAATCACACAGCAAAAATATGGCTAAGAAATCCATTCAGGCCAATCCACACAACACTGCACTGCAGTAGAGTAACTGCCAACTTTTATCCCACAAGGTGAGTTGCATGTTTATGGGAAGCCAAGGCAGTTTGCTTAGTTAAGTATTATTAGATAAACATATTCCTCAATGAGAAATACAAGTGTAAAAAGAATTGGTGTTTATGTGACAACTGATATGAGTGCTTTAGAAGGGAACACACTATAAAACTGCTATCAAATTAAGTGTAAGACAATTATTTGTGAAAAATCATTAAAATTTGGGATTCTGTCTCATGATTTCTTTACAAATACATTAATTCAGTTTTCTGTTTCAGTTTAATGAACCTGATGGTGCAAATAATAAGAAAACATTATGGATGTGGTTATGTAACAAAGGAGAGTGAAAATCCATTCATGTGATACATTAAAAGCAGGTCTTAGTGCTTTGTTACAAGATAAACAAGGGGCCAGGAATGGTAACACCTAGGAGACTGAGGCAGGGACAGGCAGATCACTCTATGAGTTTGAGGGCAGCCTGTTCTATCTACTGAGTATAGTAAATCCCAGGCCAGCCAGCAATACGTAGTAAGACCCTGACACAAAACAAACAAACAAACAAACAACAACAACAAAACATGTAAAAGTCAATAAACTGGGTATTGATTTCACATAAGCCCCAAGTTACAGTGCTAATTAGAAAAAGCTAAGCAGCCCGGGAAGATGGTTCAGTTGGTGACATTCTTGCTTCCCAAGCATGAGGGCCTGATTTAGATTCCAGGCACTAACTTAAAAGTACACATTGCAATCTTAGAGTTGAGTGGTTTGGAGAAAGGTAGAAATAAGTATAATTCCTTGGGTTTGGTGGACAGCCAGACTAGCCTATTTGGTGTATCCCAAGCCAGTGAGAGACACTGTCTCAATAAAAAGGAGGACAGCTTCTGAGGAATGGCACTTGAGGCTGACCTGTGGTATCTACATGTGCATACATGTGCACCAGCACAGAGATGTGCATACATAGACACACACACACACACACACACACACACACACACACACACACACACACACACACACACACAAAGAAGGTAAAGTGCAATCTCTTTGCTTTAAAAAAACAAAAACAAGAAAAAATATCAATATACGGCTTTGTAAACAAAAAAAAACCTTCCAAAAGAATGTTTAACTGCTAAAAATTATTGTTTATGTAATGTCTAAGAGTGTAGTTAAAGTTTAAAGAGATGGAAGTATGTACAAGAGGTTTGCTAGCAAAAAGGTTCATAGCATTAAAAACAAACAAAGCAAAAAAGAAGAAAATCCATAGTAATCAGCATGGGTCAGTGTGCTGAGAGAATTCTAAGGCTAGAAGGAAAACCAAACAAAGCTTTAGATCAGGGGTGTCAAACTCAGAGCAGGCAGATATTTCCTCCTGTCAAACATGAATCAGGACATTTTTTCACCATTGAGCTTGGACAAGCCTTTAGATGCCTTCTCAAGTTCATGCTCCAGGCAGCCACCAATGATAGACAAGAATTGACCAACGAGATGGAAGCTGTTTGGCACTGGAATCACAAACTAGACTGAGAAAACTCTATAAGGAAAAGTATGTTTGAACTGCCATTACTGGGCCTCAAGGGAGAAGTTCTGGGGGTATGAATTAATGATGGATTCAAATAAAAGATCCTTAAATAGAAGGCAGTAGCTGCCCTGGACTGAAAGATTAGCCTCAGAGTATCTTCAGGTCTATTATTCTAAAGAAACTAATACAGTTTCAGCTTCAGTCTTTCCTATCTGAAATTAAAATCTCCACAGGAAGAGCCATTATAATGAACATATTCACTTAGCAAACCTGGCATTTCTGCAGCACTCTTATGAACCACATACTTTCCCATCAATCATGACAGGTAGTTTGGTTAGGCTTTGCCCTAACCACCCCAAGAGCTGGATCATGCAGATACTGTTAGACTCTATTGTGTTATTAAACAGTTCTGGTTGCTAAGCAATTGCTGGTCTTTCCTAGGATCACATAGCAGAGCAGTGATGAAACTGAACAATGGTCCAGGGCTCCCAATAATCAACCTCACTCTCTTTTCTTGAATGTTAATTCAAATACATGCACACTGAGTGGTAAACTAAATGTGGTCAGGGAGAGAATACAAACACAGCTTATTACAGTGAACATGGCCTCTTTTGTGTACTGGGACTGATGGGATGTGGGGATCATTAAGCTGTGTTAGTGTTTGGACACCAACTATGAGGCACACAATACTTAGCACTTTGCCTTTAGAACAGTGGTTCTCAACCTTTTGAATGCTGCAATCTTTTAATACAGGTCCTCATGTTGTGGTGACCCCCAACAATAGAATTATTTTCATTGCTACTTCATAATTGTAATTTTGCTACTGTTAATGAATCATAGTCATAGTATAAATATCTGTGTTTTCTGACGGTCTTAGGCAACCTCTACGCAAGGGTCATTTGACTCCCAAAGGGATCATGACACACAGGTTGAGCTGCTTTGAAGTCCTTTAGTTCATCCTTCTCTCTCACATGTCTAGTGTGCACAAAGTCCTGTCAGCTCTGCCTGAAGAACCCACCCAGGAGAAGCCTACTTTTTACCTGCCTCAATACAATTTCTCACCCATATACATGCAATCACTTCCTCACCAGCCACCTTCCTTCCACTCCATTATAACCTCAGGGTATTTGTGGTACACAGGCCAGAATGACTCATTGAAAAATCAAAATTCAACATGCAATCACCTCGATTTCTCTTGCTGTTTTACTCAGCAAAAGCCAAAGACTTTGTAGTAACCACCATGCAACCCTTGGTATAGTTGTCTCCCTCATCCTAGTGATTGCATCCACTAGACTATCTTCCAGGAATGTTCTTCAGCAAGAGTCTGAGAACCCCTTTCCCTCCTCCAGGTCTCTGCCTTAGTACTACCTTATTATAGATGGCTTTTTTCATCACCCTGTTTACGATGAGATTGTATACTCTTTACCATGGCTCCTAAGCTTTCATGCTGTGTTTTCATAACACTGAGCACCCCAGGAGACACTCTTTTTTATATGTTGCATTTATTTTGTGTTAATCCTTGCAAAGAGTGAAGAAGCTATTTTTAATATCCTAAGCACAAAGGACAGTGCCTGATCTAAAGCAGTTCTTTCCTCTTTTGTTTTCTGTTCTTTTGTAAAAAGTGTGTGTGTGTGTGTGTTCATGAGCCGTGGCATACATATGTGTGAAAGTCAAAGTGTAGCTAGAGTTTTCCTGGTCCTGCCTGGCCCATGGTCTGGACAAATCTCTTTCACCCGCCAGTCCTGCAGCCACTCAGACCCAACCAAGTAAACACACAGAGACTTATATTACTTATAAACTGTATGGACGTGGCAGGCTTCTTGCTAACTGTTCTTATATCTTAAATTAACCCATTTCTATTAACCTTACATCTCATTTCATAGTGGCAGCTGGCAGCCTCTCCCTGCCTCAACCTTCCACTTCCCAGAATTCTCCTCTCTGTTTGTCCTCCCTATCCTATACTTCCTACCTGGCTACTGGACAATCAATGTTTTATTTATCACTCAATCATAGCAACATATATTCACAACATACAGGACATCCCACAGCATCAAAGGACAACTGAGGAGTCAGTTCTTTCCTTCTACCATGTGGGTCCTGGGGAACCAAATCAGGACCTCAGGCCTTTATCTTATGAACCATCTCACCAATCCCTGTGTTTTCTTTTGCTTTGTTGTTGCAGTACTGGGACTGAAACCAGCACTTCACAAATGCTAGGAGCCTGAACTACCACTAAAATACATCCTCAGCCCTCCGAGTGGCTTCTTCAATCAGGTGCATTGGCTAATGAAAGAGTTTTCGGGAATGAGTATGTGTTCTTCCCATTCTACAGACAAAAACTGTAAACTTTAAGAGCAAGTTCTGTTTCCTTAATTCTGTACATGCCTCTCCTCTCTCCCCTCTCCCATTCCTTCTTGTTTGCCCCCAAATACATGTGCACACATAATTATATATGTAGTCTTTACTATTCCATTTTTTCTCTTAGTGTCATCTAGTCAATTTTCTCTAAAAGCTAGCAAAGGACTAAGTGGAATAAGCTCCATCAGAGAAAGAAAAAAAACAGGAATTCAGGCAAAAACAATGGTGCTGGAGAGAAAATTCTAATAGAATTGAAAAAGAACACAAAGAGATCGGATAGGAAGGAACAGTCTGGTTCATTTACTTGTGGAAAACTGTCTTGTTGATATATTACTGTGAACTTTGTTTCTATGTTACAAAATAATCAGAAAGAATGAAAGGTAGTTTTTCTTCTTGCTCTCTCAAGCTCCTACTCCCAGAAGGGCCTTGTGCATCATATAATGCTCTACTGCCATTGTCTTAAAAGTTCTCAATAATTTTATATTAGAACTTGTGACTACTAAGTAAGGTCTCCTGAGACCATGAAACATTTATGTGACAACAGGAGATGAGTTAGGGAGTAGCATGCACATACCCCTTAAATATGCACAGCTGAGAGGTATCTCTGAGCACATTGGGTGTCTGAAAGGAGGCCCATGGCCAAGACTTGAGCCAAGACTGGCTGAGTCAGCAGTGGTCTAGAGAGAAGAAACAGGAGAGGGTAGTGGTGGCAGCACTGCCTGAAACCCTGAGTGAGAGGAGGTAGTTCATATGAAGGCAGTGCTGGTGGGCTCACTTGCCTGATTTTCCCCCCAAACCCCTTCCTGCCTGAAACATCTACACAGAAAGTAACTTTCTCACTCAAATACTGGGACAGATACTACCCATTGTACAAATGACAAGCTCTGTCTGTGAATTCTTAGAAAATAAATGTAAAACAGCATGTTTCAATGAATATATTATACATAATTAGCACTCTTTCATGACATTTATGTATTGTGTATGTATATTACATGCATGTGTAATGAAATACATGTGAAGAGGACAACTTGGTAGAATTGATTCTCTCTATCCACTTGTTTGTCCTAAAGTTCAAAGTCAAGCCCTCAGGCTTGGCAGGAAGTGCCTTTATACTGAGCTAGCTCACCTACTCCTATTAGGACTCTTGAAAGAATTTTCTTGAATTGATATGTGCTGCAGCTTTTCAAATAAAATAAATATCTATTGACTTGGAAAAAATAATTTTAAAGATCATTCCACTCACCAGAAAAATAGTAATATTTTCAAGTAAGATTTCAGGAGAACCAATTATTAAACACAAAAATAAGGAACAGGAGAGATAGCTCAGTGGATAAGAGCACTGTCTGCTCTTTTAGCAGACCCAGATTTGATTCCAAGCAACCACATGGCAGCTCACAACTGGATGTAACTACAGTTCCAGGGGGTCAGACACCCTCTTCTGGCCTCCCCAGGTGCCAGTCACACACATGGTGTACAGACATATATACAGGCAAAACATTCATACATATAAACAATGTTTAACAAAAACCACCTGAAATTTATTTTTCATGATTCAAGATAAAAGAAAATTCATACAGAGGTATTTCAAATTGTTAATAATAATGAAGGTAATTTGGGTTTATTATACAAGTCCCAAAAGCATTAAAATATCATTATTTCAATTTACATTTAAAATTCAATTCCACTACCCAAGGGAGGCCTTACCCCCTATGAGAAGGTAGGTTGAGGGGGAGGGCGGGATGAGGGAAAACAGTGGTTGGTATGTAA